>NW_017971456.1:0-86335 GCF_001907595.1 Talaromyces atroroseus
TATCGTCTTGAATTCACTGAGATAACTTGAGTATACGATCTTCTATCGATCAGGATATTCTATCTTGTTTTAAGACTTCATTTGTTTCTTTACAACTTTCGTATACCAGAAGCCTATTAACTTCGCCCGTTAATAGCTATCCTAGCTATACTCGACGGTAAATAACCGAAGTTTCCGACAATATTCTGCGTTTTTTCTATAATTCTTATTTTCTTAATTATTTATACTTATTAAATTATCCTAATCTTCTTTGTTCTATTATTTCTGATTTATATTTTATTTTTATCACTCAAGTCTCTCTAACTATTTTATGATTTCTCTACATTTTATGCTTTATTTTTTTGTTAATATATTCAATATCTTTAGCAAATATTACCTTTTATTCCTATTCTTTTGCCCTCCATGCTAACTTTTTAGCTTTTGATAATATACTAAGGATTTTCCCTGATTTTTTATATAGCTATGCAATTTCTTTAATATTTTTTTTAATCATTTGTATTTTTAATGTTATTCTATTAATAATTACTATTTCTTTTGTCTAGTTGATTATTGGATTCTATATTTATAATTATACTATTCTAAATACAGTGTTATAATATTCTCTCAATACTGATGTAATATCAAGCATAACTATTGTGATGTATTATCTTGATTTTATAATAATATTTAGTGTCTGCTTCTTATAGCCCTAATTAATTATTTTTTTATTAATAGAGATAATAATTGCCTATTTATTAGTTTAAGTTGTGAATAGTCTTATTTCTTTTATAAATTTTTCTCTAATATAATTATAGGCTGCTTTTAAATCTAGTAAGATTCTTATATCTTTTCTGTTAATTTTTGCTAGTATTATCATTATTTAACTGACTGCTTTCTATTTTATAGTAATTATAATAAGTTTAATTATAATCATGTGCCTTTCTTAATATTTTTATTGATATTTAAAATATTTCTTAATATTATAATAATGCTATTTATATGGTCCTTCTGCTTTGCATTTGGTAATTATAATATTATTATAATAGGGGTGTGTAGGTTCTTAATAAATATACTAGCATTCTATTTATTCTTATAGATATTTAAGTCTTAATTCTTCAATTACTTCTAAGATCTTTAAAAATCATTCCTTTTATTCTTTTTCCACAAGATGCATTTCGCATAATAAGTTATAATATATTGTCCAATGTACTTCTTAATATAAATTTCCTTTTAATACTAAATAGTAATAATAAGAGTAATTCTTTATATGTTTAGTTATTCTATTATAAAAGTGTTATTCTTGCTTATATAATATATATTTATATATATTTGCTAGGGGTGTATATATTTATTTATATTATTAATATATATAATATATTTATTCTTTATAGTATTTATATTCTTTAATATAATCTTTCTATTTCTTTTAAGATTTTTCTCAGTAAATTGTGTTTGCTAATGTGCAATTATACTAGTTATTCTTTTAAGGCTAATAAATATTATCTTATGCTTCTCTTAATTTTTTTTTAATAGGGTTTTTATCTAATTTTTAGTATAGATTCTTATAAGTTATTATTATTAATTTATCATTCTATAATATTAATTAAATATAAAATAACTCTTCTAATAGAGATTTTGCTTGAATATCTTTTATATTAAAGTCTTTTATGTTAATTTCTTCTGAATTAATATCTTTACTATATTCTTCTGATGAGTCTTTAATATTTTTAAAATAATATATAAGAAATACCTGATTGATTGATTCTTTCTCTAAATTATAAGATTAATATTTCTTTCTTATATTAATACTAATTTATTTTATCTATTTAATACTTTTTTTAAGACTAAGTCTTTTTTATTTTTATTTTTCATCTTTTTTACTTAAATCACTAAGTATTTCTTTTAGTTATTCTAAAATCTTCTATTCTTTAGTTTATTATATTTATTCTACTTAGATTTATTTATAATTTATTATCTATTTTAATTATTATTCTTTATCTTTAATTAATTATTTTAAATCTTTATTAGAATTAATCTTATTATTAGCTGTTCTGTTAACTTTATTATTATTAATTAAAATTAGTAAAATTATTATTATAATTTACTCTTTTAAACTTAAAATAACTAGTTTCTAGTTCTTTCTTGATTTTTAGTATTAATTTATAAAATAACCTAGTTTTCTATAATTGAAATAGATTTTATTTTTTTTTAGCTTATCCTTTTCTTTCTTAAATAAGGTTATATTTAACTACATTATTATATCTTCATCTTTGTCTTTAATTTATCTTTAATAAGTATTTATCTTATTTCTTCTAAACTTTTCTTTTTCCATTTATTAGATATAAATAGTTAAATCAATCTAAGATGCTGCTTTCATTATTACTTAAAACGTTTTGGGTCACAGTATTATTATTAAGATTTAGTCTTTAATATTATTCTTGTGACGGGGGTTGCAAGAACGTAGCTGGGATTCGGCTTCGGCCTAGGAATAGATTCGAATATAGAACGTATATACACGTATGCTCAGCAGTTAATTGCTGCTTCATGAAGGCCTAAGGCCACTCATGGTTATAAGGCAGTGTATGCCAAGCTGCTAGTCTAATTAATGGTGGGAAGCTAGGCAAGGTTATATGTCTATTATACTTTAAAGCTATTCTTAACTCTATCTAAGATTTCATCTTATAGTTATCTCTCTTTTTATAAGAGCATATCCCTAAGCCTAAAATTTCATAGGCTTATAGAGTTTAGTGCATAGAATTAGTAATTTAAGTTTTATAATAAAATCCTTATTCTTAATAAAGAAATTAAAAATAGACAATAAATATTAAATAGAGGATTAAATATATAAAAAATAATTAAAATTAATACTAGTAATAAATATATATAAATCCTTATTTTCTTTATTTTAATTTTCTCTTTCTTTTTCTTCTCTTTCTTAGCCTTATCTTCTTCCTTAATAGTAAGTGTTATCTTAATATTATATTTTTTTATTAAAATTTTATTAAATATAGATTTAGTATATTTTATATTATTAATTCCTTATTTTTTCTATATTAATTTAATACTTAAGATAATAATAAGATAGTTTTAATTATCTTATAATTAAGTATAATAATTAACTTAAAGTACCTAACTCTAATAATTTAAACCTACTTTAGCTATTTCTTTTTTTAAAAGTAGTATTTTAATACTTAAAAAAATACTAACATAATAGTAGTTTACTATTATTAATCTTAATTTATTTTTATATTTAGAGTATCTTATAAAAATATTATTTATATAAATAAATTAGTTATATAAAATAAGTTATAAAGTTAAGTAAATATTAATATAGATAAATAAATAACTTAAATCTCTATATACTTCTAAAAATCCTCTAGTTAAGTCTCTCAGTATAGTCTCTACTTCTAATATTATATTTAATAATTTCCAGCCCTTTATATTTTTAAAAGATAAGATAAGTAATAATATTTTATATATAGGATTTTAATACTAATAGAATATAGGAATATATAATTAAGTCTTTATATAAGCTCTTATACTTAGCCTACTTTTAATCTTAGATTACTTTAAATCTTTATAATTACATCAAGCAGCAGTATATTTATTATAATATTATAACTTAATTATATATATATTATCAAACACTTAAATATAAGTATATTCTTATAAATATATATTTATAACTTTAGTTTAAGTATCTATATTATTAAATATTTTTTATTTTATAACTAATATTAATAATTTATAATATCTTAAGTCCCTATTAAATTATCTAAAAACTTTAGCTAATAAGTTTTGTCAGGGTTTAGTAATAAAAAATTTTAGTAATTAATATTATATATTAAATAAAGTATTTAAAGCTTTAAATTATATATCTAGAAAATATATTATTAAGATAGACTCTAATATTAAAATTAATAATAAAAATATAATTTTAATTTAGTGTAATCTACTTAAAAAGCATTTAATTATAGTAATTTATATTATCTTATTAAAGAAGTTTTATCCTTGTTATTCTTGTTTTTAGTTAATATATTTAACTGATAATCCTATTAACTTTAATAAGGAAAAAAAGTCTTCTTTATTTCTTCTTATTAAGTCTATTTATAGATAGGTATCTATACTTAGGCCTTTAGACTTTTAATCTTATAATCTATCTTCTTAGTTTTTATAATTAATTAGCTAAATTTTTATTAATTATATAATATAAATTCCCTTTAAATCCTATAATTAATAACTCTTATTAATAGTTTATAATATAAAATAAATCCTATATTTATCTTTAGCTATTATAAATTAAGCTTTCCTTTATCTCTTTTTTTCTTACTTTAAATTATAAATAATCTTATGATTTTAAAGATAGATTTTAAATGTAGTATAATTACTAATATTCTTTTTAGATTCCTATATGTAATCTTCTTTAGGATAGTCTATTTACTTAATAAAATATATTTTATTCTTTTTAGAGCCTTTTTCTATACAAATTTCTTCAATCTTATATTTTTTAATATTATTTATAATAAGACTATTAAATAGGGTTTTATTTCTAGTTATATCCTTGAATAATTTTAATAGTAAGATATAGAATACTAAGTATAATTATTAGTATTATAAAGATATTTTTAGCTTATATATATTTATTCCCTATATATCTAATACTTAAAAAAGTTTAATAAACTTAGAATTAAACTTTAATTTCTTTCTATCTAGGGGATAGATATTTATGATTTATAATATTACCCTATTATTAATTTAAAACTATATTGCTATGTGTTTCTTATTAAAATATTTAGATTAATTCTTTAATACTTCCTCTAATAGCTTTTGAAGTTCTTTATATTTAATCTATAATTAAGTTACCTATTTAGTTATCAGTATTTAATCCTTTTTTATCTCTGAGGTTTTCTCATCAGAATCTATATCTAGGAGATTCTAATTAATATTAACACAAATATCCTCCTGAAAATCTATTAGTGCTTTAATAAATGATATTCTAATAGTGCTATGCATACTATTATTATATGTGTATTAAGCTAGTACTAATCACTATGCCTAGTCATCTTATAACAAATTGATATATGATTAAAGGTAATATTCTAATATCTGATTCTATTATTCTATTTAACTATTAGTTTAAGGGTAATAGGCTATACTAATTCTCCTTCTTATACCAAGGTACTAACAGAGCATTTTCTAGAATATAACTATAAATATTATTACCTAATTGCTTATAATATTTTTAGGTATAGTGAAATATTTAACCACTAATTTATATATAATCTTTGCTAGTTCTTTTGCTAATGTAGTAGTAGACATAAATTTATATATAATATATTTTGTTAATAGTTCTATAATAATTATAATAATATTATATGTTTTTCCCTTCTAATTCAAAGATAGAAGCTCTACTATAAAATCTAAGATGACTATCAAGATTTTATAGATTTTAGTAATAGTTTTATTAGTTTATATTCTTTATGCTATAATATATAATTATATTAATACTTTATATATATTAAATAATAGTATTAAATTATATTATAAAGCCCTTACCAGAAATATTTTAATAATATTATTTTATATATCTTTTCAATACTAAAATAATCTTCTTATAAGTTATTATGATTAATTTATAAGACTTCTTATCTAAATATATAATTATATAGCATATATATTGTGCCTTTAAATTTAAATAGATTATTAGCTCTGATATACTAATAAGAATAATCTATCTTTAAATTTGAATCTGCTATCTATTTTTATATATTTCTAACTTATATATCTATTTGCTAATAATAATAAATAATAATAGCAAACTCTTTAAATATATTTAAATAAACTGTCTTAGTTATAATAATTATTACTATTTTAGACCTTAACATTAAGAGTTCTAGATTTTTTATAATACTAATAACTATTTCTTTTTAACTATTAGATATATTTTAATACTTAGAGTTTAAATTATTATTAACTTAAAAAATCTTTATTACCTCTTTTAAATATGCAAATTTTATACTATTAGAATTATATTTATATTTAGAGGATTCTATTTTTATTAAATAAAATCCTTAACTCAGTTTTTTCTTTAGTATTAATAATAAAGTTTATTAATTACCTTTAACTTTAATATAATCTAATCTTCAACTTAGTATATCTATAAAATTTTTATACCCTAACTAATATTTAATATTAAAATTAAATACTATAAGCTTCTTAGCTTATTAAGCCTGCCTTTAATTTAGTTCCTTTATAATTATAAAATACCAAAGATTATTATAATCTAAAAAAACAATTATAAGCCTATTACTATCTTCTAAATAGTGCCTTTAATATTTAAAGACTTTAATAATAGCTAATAGCTCTTTGTTATGCATTTTATAATTAAATTTAACTAAGATCATTTTTTAAAAGTAAAATACTATTAAATGCTATAATTTATTAATTTTTAATTAACTTAAGATCATTACTATAATAAAGTTTAATATATTAGTTTCTATTCTAAATAAGATTTCTAGTTCAAAATACTTAAATATAAATGCTTATATAAAATATTTCTTAAGGATTTCAAAGACATTTTATGTCTTTTTAATAAAAATAAACTTTATATTAGCTTCTTATTCTACTTTTAATTCTTTTCACATCTATTTATAACCCTTAATTATATTTAACAATAATATAGTAATTATAAAGTATCTCTTAATAAATCTATAATAGAAATTAGTAAAGTCTAAAAATTAGGTTATATCCTATACATTCTTAGATTTAGGCTATTCCTAAATAATAGTAACATATTCAGGTTCTATTTAAATATCTTTTATTCTAACTATAAAATCTAAAAAATATACTTTATTAACTTCAAAAATATATTTTAATAGCTTAGCATACAACTTATACTATTATAAGTAATTTAATATCTTATAAATATTCTTTTCATAGATAGCTTTATCCTTTAAATATATAATAATATTGTCTAGATATACTACATAGCTTATATCTAGAAAATCGCTCAGTGTTTAGTTTATATATAATTGAAAGATTACTAAGACATTCACCAGCTTAAATAACATAATAATATATTTATAATACTTATATCAAATATAAAAAACAGTTTTCCACTCATCTTCCTTCTTAATTCAGATATAATAATACACATCTTAGAGATTCAACTATATAAATATTAATGCTCCAAAAAGCTAACTTAGAGTCTCTCTAATTAATAGCAAAAAATATCAATTCTTGATTATAATAGCATTTATCTCCTAGTAGTCAATATATAGCTATAGATTACTATTCTTCTTAAATATAAATAAAATAAATACTTTAACAAGACTCTTTAACTCACAAATCTAGCCCTTAGCTAAGTTTTTTATTAAATACTTTCAAAGCACTTTTTGTTTTTTCAGACTTAACTAATAAATTAAATAATATAATAGCTCTTTGCTAAGCTCTAAATTAATAGTATAATTATAAATTATATATTCAAATAATACTGCTACCTACTCCTCTAAGAAAATATTAAAATATAATTCTAAATATACTAGTAGTTCTAAAATATCAATAATTATTAATTATAAGAGACCCTTAGTCTTCTTCTTATCTAGATTAACTTTTTTTATTATAACTCTTTTTAGGTCTACAATATAAATAATCTCTTTATCTTTTATAGCTTAATAAAGTTCTTAAATTATAATCTACTCTATATATAGTTTTAGTATACACTTTATAGATATATTACTCTTATTTTTTATAGGGTCTTATCACTATATAGCCCTATAACTTATATAGTAGAGTGCAAGCTCAGCCTTCTATTTAATAGACTAGTAATAATACCACTATCTTATAATATAATAAATATCAAAATTTATAGTCAAATGCTATAATAATCTAAATACAATATTATATCTTTTTACATTAATAATATTATAGATTTACTAAATACTTCCTAGTCTGTCTTCTAAATTAAAAATAATAATATTTAATAAAGTCTTTCTATATATTAATATTAAATACTTATTAATTATCTTTATAACCATAGCTAGACCTATTAAGAAATATATATTCTTTTATATTTATTCTTAGTCCACAAAGTTATCTTTAGTAATTTTATCAATCAAGATAAGCGCTCTTATATAATCTTTTAAAATTTATATATAAATATATATACTAACACATAATCCTTAATTCAATTATATAATATGCAGTCTTAACACTATAATAGCACATTAGATCTTATTAAGAAATCATTTTAAATCTCTCTTAGATCTCTTATTAGAGTCTTTAAAATAATAATTCTTTTTTATATATTCTTTTTTACTGCAGTAAATATATATTAGTAACTTCTAGGCTTTTAATCTATTCTTAGAACCTTTAATTTTAGATTTCTTTTAAAAATAGTAATCACTATAATAATTATCTCTTTAATTAGATTTATTACTTTGGTCTAAGTTTTAACCTAAAATCTTATTTTTTAAATCTAAATTTAGCTTTATAGCTTATT
The DNA here is from genome assembly GCF_001907595.1 of Talaromyces atroroseus. Lineage (NCBI taxonomy): Eukaryota > Fungi > Ascomycota > Eurotiomycetes > Eurotiales > Trichocomaceae > Talaromyces > Talaromyces atroroseus. Next base: position 8,480 of record NW_017971456.1, read on the forward strand.
TCTAAATAGCTTAGAGTTCCTTCTTTTATTCTAGTATAAAATCTTCTATCTTTTGAAGGTATATTATATAGTTATTATACTCCTCAGATTTATTGCCTTATTATATAGTCTTAATATATACAGACTTTATAATTTAACTTTTAAAATAATATTTCTAATTCTTATTTATATATATTTATTCTAAGAGGCATTTTAATCTCTAGATATAAACATTAAATTTAGATATAATTTAGCCTTTTTATTACTATACTTATTAATATTACTTATTTATATCCTAGCATAACAATTCTAAAACATATATAATATTTATTAAGAAAAATTTAAAGTCTCTCTATATTATATAATTAATCTTTATCTTATCCTTTATAAATATATCTTATTAATTAAATACTTTCTAGCTTAGTCTTTTAATTATGGTCAGTATTTTCCATTAATTAGTACCTTTAAAATTATAATAGTAATTATACTTTATAAAATAGTATTTAAGTTAGAGCTTAAAGGATTCTAGTTCTTTTATATTAATACTATCATATTTTCTTTCAAATATTAATTTTAGCTATTTCAGAGGAATAATTTCTATAAATACTTATAATCTCTTTTAACTCAGTGACTTTTCCTTAATTATTATTTTAACATTAATTATCTCTTGCTCTCTTTTTTTCTTCTTTAGATTAGAATAATTTAAACCTTCCTGTATATTAAAGCCCTATATTAGTAAGCTTATTAATAATAAATATAGCAGTTATTACTTCAGCTTCTTAAGCTTTTAAAATATAATTTATACTGTAATCCTTTAATACTATATTTTTATAGCTTTAGCCACTCTAGCTTTAAACTTAATGAATTTATCTATTATTATTACTAAAAGATCTTTCTCTAAATACTTTATTAATAATTTTAACAAAACTATAAATACTAGGACCTTATTTTAAGTTTCTATAACTATTAATTCTATAGCTATAATCTTAATATTTACCTCGCTAGCCATTACTAAAAATATATTAGCCTTGCCTTCTCCTTTATTATCTAACTTTAACTTTATAACTCTTACTTCTTCTTCCTCTATTAGAATCTCTTTAATATCTAAAAAATATTCAACTAAAAATAATAGATTCTCAGAAGCTTATCCCTAAATATATAAAGAGATATATTTTAAAGCTATTCCAAATAATAATTGCTAGATCTTTGTGAAGTAAATAATTAGACTATAATAGAGATTATAAGAATATAACTGGGATTTAGCTTCAGCCTAGAAATAGATTTAAATATAGAATATATATATATATATACTCAGCAGCTAATCACTACTTTATAAAAGTCTAAGACCACCCATGGTTATAAGGCAGTATATACTAAGCTACTAGTCCAATTAGCAACAGAAAGCCGGATGAGATCATATGCCCACTATACTTTGAAGCTATTCCCAACTCCATCCAGGATTCCGCCTTACAATTCTTTAGTCCTTTATAAAACTAATCTCTAAATCTTTAATTATTTTATAATAGTCCTTTTAATATCTATAAGAATTTTGAAATATATTCTTTAACTAAGGTCTATTATTTACTATATTAAATTTTATTGATAGCTTTAATCTCCTTATTAATAGTTTCTTATAATTAATTAAGTTTCTTCTTATAGTACTGGTAACTAGAAAATATTATAATTATCTTAGGGTTTCTTTATTCTTTATTACTATATATATAATACTAGTTAGTAATATATAGAGTAAATTACTTTATGGTTTCTTTATTAAGAAAGCTTGATATTGCTAATATTTTGTTAGATTTATTTATAATTTATTTACTATTATATATGAAATAGAGTTATATCTAAATAAGATATATCTTAAAAGTTCTATATTCTTCTTTAAATAGAGTTATTATTTTAATCTTAATTTCTTAAAATATATAATTTATTCTTTCTTTATTATTAATTACTACTTATTTTAATTCTTTAATATATTATAATAGTGCTGTTATATCTTTATTATTAATAATTATAGTATTCTTATTACTAATATTAATAGTTTATAAATTAGAACTTAAAGTTACTAGAACTAAGATTTAAGATATTATTATTATTTATTTTTAAGACTTCTTTTTTGACTAAGGGTTTTAAATTGTTAGAAATTTTAGTTAGATTATTATTAAGTATAACTAAAATAGCTATTAATAGGTAAAATTAATAGATTTTTAAGATTAAAAGGTCTTAATAGATAAAAGAAATAAAAATAAGATTATAAATATCTTAATTAATAGAAGATTATATACTCAAATTATTATAGTTAATTTAAGATAATAGAAGAAAATTAAATATATAGTAAATAAGTGTTCTTTTATAGCTTTCCTCTATTATAATTAATATAGTAATAGCTTTATTTATTCTATTCTAGTTAATATAATTAATGTAATAATGGCTCTGCTAGCTCTGTTACCCTAACCCTAAGGCTTTGCGGGTAATCCTTTGTTCCGGTGTGCATTAGTCTCGTAGTGACTAACCTAATCCATTGGCTGTGATGTTCTGATTCTCTGACATAACTATAATAAATAATCTAAGCTATAATAAGACAGCAATAATATATAATAATAATATATTATAATAAAGATAATAAAATATCAGCTTATTATACTACTCTTAAAGAATAATTTAACTAGATAATTAAATATATACAGCAATTAAAAAATAAGCTAAGAATTAAAAATAATTAAGTAAATTAACTTAAAAAATATTTTAAATAATTTAAATAAAAAAAATTTAAATAAAAAGATTATATTAAATAATTAAAAACATAGATAATATTAAATTTATTATTAGTTACTAATAAAATTAAGTTATTTAAGCTAATAAAATTTAATAAAATACATTTTAAACTTAAGTTATTTTTAATAAATATAAATATATATATAAAAATTAATAAGATTAAACAAGATTATAATAAGATAATTTTTATTATAATTTATCTTACTAATAATATAGCTAACTAGATATAGCTAATAATAGATAACTTTTATAATTTAATATAGAAAGACTAGAATACAATTATTATCAAAATATTTATAAACTATACTAGTTTTAAGAAGTAACTTATATAGTTATTTAAAAATATTAATAAAATATATACTACTAAATAAAAACTAAGATATCTATAATAAACTAGATTAGCCTAGAAACTAGTAATAGAATTCTAAAAATAAATAATATTATTAAAATATAATAACAGAGTACAAATTACTACATTTAAAAATATATTAAAGAAAGAAGTTTAGATAGAACTAATTAAAATAAATTAACTAAAAGATATTAATAACTTTATTAAAATAATAATTAAAATTAATAATAAGCTATTTAAAATCAAATAAAAAAAATAAGAGTTTTAATAATAAAAAAAATATAGAGGATTCCTATAAATTAAAATAAATTAGATAAGATAACAAAATCTATTAAAAGACTATAATAAAGATATAATTATATAGCTAAATACAATCTTATCTAAAAAAAAGAAAGATAAGCTAAGAAAGAATAAAGCTTATTTTAATTATAAAAAACCAGATTATTTTACAGATAAATATTAAAAGCTAAGAAAGAATTAAAAACTAGTCATTTTAGATTTAAAAAAGTAAATTACAACTATAATCCTACTAATTTTAGTTAATACTAGCAAAACTAATAGAACAGCTAATAACAAGATTAATTCTAATAAAGATTTAAAACAGTCAGTTAAAGACAAAGAATAATAACTAGAATAAATAATAAATTATAAAAGAATTCAAGCAGAATAGATAAGATAAATAGATAAAAAGAATACACTAATACAGCTAAAGAAAATACTTAATAATTTAAATAAAAACAAAATACAACACCAAAGTATATAGAAAAAAAAATAAGAAAGATTTAGTCTTAGAAAAAATATTAAATAGATAAAATAAGTAAGCATTAATACAAGAATAAGACACTAATCTCATAATTATAAAGAATAAACTAATCAGATAAGCAGTACTTATAAATCACTTAGAAAAAAAGATTATCCTAATAAAAAAGAGATAGCAAGAGAATCTAATATAAAAAACATTAGAAAAGATTCCTCTTTAAAAGAGTTACTTTATACTTAACTAATATTATAGGACAATAAATCAAGAATAATAACCTATAAAGACTTATATTAAGAATAAATAGAAAACCTTATTAAGGATAAAAAAAAAATAAAAGCATAAGAAAATACTACAAACTCTTAGAGAGATAACTTATATAGTTACATATCCACTAATATAATTTACTAAGAAAAGTCTCAACAGAAATAGAAGAATCATATTAAAAATTATAAGAAATATAAAAAATAGACATATTATATATATTAAAAATATAAACAAATACATTTACCTCTAGCAGCAATATATAAGCATATTTTATATAAAAAAAGAATACATTTTTGCAATAAACAAAATAGATATATAAAGAATTACTCTTATTATCACTATCCATCTATCAGAGGAAATTTACATTATAAAATTCACTAAATAATATATTATAACAATTCATATAAACTTCATATTAAACCAAAGACAATATTAAGATAATTTCCAAACACCCTATTCATTATCCTAGAACCAAAATTAGAATATCTACAAGAGTAATTAAAATACTAATATATTTATAAAGAACTAGCACATCTCTATTACAATAATCTTACAACTATAGAATATCAGGCAAAAAGATCACATAAATAATATATAATTAATACAAAAAAATTTTTTAAATAAAGACAACAGTTCTAAAAAAGACACATGATTATAACAGAATTTATTATAATAACTATAGAACTAAAAGCAGTTAGTTAGACAGTTATAATACTAATAAAGATTAATAAAAAAGATATAAGAATTTTATTAGATTTAGAAGCAGCCTATAACTACATTAGAAAAGAATTCATAAAAAAAACCAAGATACTCATTATACAGACAAATAAATAGGCAATAATTATTTCAATTAATAAAGAAATAATCAACCAAGGCTATAAAAAACAAACACCAAATATTATTATAAGATCAGAATAATATATTACAATAGTTATACTTAATATCACACCAATATCAAGAGAATACTATAACACCATATTTAGAATAACATAATTATAAACACAGAACCCAGTAATTAACTAGATAAATAGAATAATGATAATCAACAATATAATATTATAAATAAAAATCATCAAGAAAAAAATCAAAGAAATTACTCAGCTATATAAGGAATCAGGACAAAGCCTTAATAGACTACTAATCACTAAAGGATCAAAACAGAAAGTAGATAAGCAGAAATAGAAAATAATATTTACTAAAGATATTATATATATCAACAATAAAAATAAAGCATAAAAAAAGAAGCTATAAAATAGTCAGAAGAGTCTAAGTAATAAAAATAAGATAAAAATTAGAAATAATAAAACAAAAGAAATTAAGATAATCCAACAAGCATAAACAATTAAGAAAATAAGAATCATAAAAAAAATATAAAAAATAAAATCAAAACCAAAGAAATTATATGAAAAAGAACTTATAAAAGTTTTAGTAAAATTATCTAAGAAATATCATAAATTTATTAAACTATTTACAAAGAAAGAATAATAATTATTAATATATAATAAAGAATTTAAAATATAAATTAAACTAAAAAAAGAATTCACACTACCTTTAATTAAGCAATATTATAAATTAAGAAATAAGTTAGAATTTAAGAACAAGTTTACTAACAAGTTTTACAAAGCAATATATATATAATTAGAATATAGAAAAGCATCAGCATAATTAATATTTATTAATAAGAAAAATATAACTAAGTAAATAATTATTAATTATAAAGTATTAAATAATAGAATAGTAGATAATATAAATAAGACACCTTATTAGAAATAAAAAAAAAGATCTTTTACAAGAAACAAAGATTATAATAGTCTTTAACATTCAATAGGGATATTATAACTTATAAATAGCTAAAGATGATATTTAAAAAATAGCTTTCTTTATAAATAAAGGACTATTTAAATAGATAGTTGCACCTATAGGATTAAAAAATTTATTAATATAATTTGTATAATATATAAAACATATTCTATAGAAATACCTAAATAAGTCTATTATAATCTATTTTAATAATATTATTATATACTTATAGAATCTAGAAAAATATAAAGAACATATATAACTAGTTATAATAGTACTTATAAATAAAAGATTAATACTCAAGATCAAAAAGTATAAATTTAACACTATAACTGTCAATTACTTAGGAATAATTTATATACCAGAAAGATTAAAAATCTAATTAGAAAAGAAAGATATAATATTTAACTAGTCTATCTTAATAAATATTAATAAAATATAGTAGTTTCTAGATATAATAAGATATATTAGAAGATACTTAAAGAATTACACAAAAATAATATGACTAATTATAGAATTACTATAAAAAGATTAAGAATTTAATTAGATAGAATAATAATAATAAGCATTTAAGAAAATTAAGGAATTAGTTAGAAAAGTACTAATTTTTATATTTTATAATCTAAAGAAATTAAATATAATTTAACTAGATATATTAGAATATATATTAGAGATTGTTTTAGAATAATTAGAAGATAATAGAAAATTAAGACTTATTATCTTCTATTTTAGATAATTTACTATTATAGAAAGAAACTATAATATTTATAATAGAGAACTACTTGTAGTAGTTAAAATATTTAAATAATAAAGATACTACTTGCAAAGAGTTAAAGAAGAAATAGTTATAAAAAGTGATTATTATAATCTAAAATACTTTATAATGATAAAAGAGCTTACTAGCAGACAAATTAGATAACGTAATCGGACACCGAGCCGGCACTGACATCGAGCCGGCACTTCCGCCCGAGAACGCGTTCCATAACAATTCTATATATTTCAACGCGTCAATATGTCACTAATTTGCAATAAAAATCATAAAAGTTCTTAGGAACAAGAAGGCCGAATCTTACTAGCTATTTCCAATTTATAGAATAAAAAAATTCTTAATATTGGACGAGCAGCAAAGATTTATAATGTTTTTTAAATAACTCTGCAAGATTGACTAAAAGGCACTCAATAAAGGTCTCAAATATGTACTAATAGTTATAAATTGACTGAATTTGAAGAGGATTTACTTGTTAAATAGATATTAAATCTAGATAAGTGAGGATTATCTCTCTGATTATCTATAGTATAAGATATGGCTAATATTTTGCTTTCTTAATATAGCAATCAAGAGATTAGTGAGAGATAGATATATTGATTTATTTAATGTTGCTTAGAGCTTAAATTATGATTTTTTTAAAGATATAATTATGAATATGTTAAATGTAAAGATCTAAAGATAATTTAAGAATATTTTGACTATGTATGAGAGACTATATTAGAATATAGTATCTTACTGGAAGATATTTATAATTTTAATAAGACTGATTTTGCTATAGGACTCTGTGCAATTATAAAGGTTATTATTAGAAATGATTGATATAGTAGACTATATCTATTATAACCTAGTAATTGAGAATAGATAACTACAATTAAGATAATTAATTCTATTAGATGGGCTTTACCTTTATATATGATTTTGAAAATAATAAAATATTCTTAAAAAGGCTGGTTTAAGACTCTTTTAATTGATTAGAAAATTAATATTAGTAATAATAGATAGATAATTAATAAGATTAATATGGATTAGCTTTAAAATCACTTTATTTCTTATATAAATAGCTGTATAATAAGATAATATTAAATGCTGATTTTTAATAGTTATAAAAGTTATTTAACTACAGAATTTAACTATATATATATTAAAAATAATATTATTTTAGTCTATATACCTCTATATTTCTTTTATCTCTTATAGTCTCTTAATATTAGCTATTTTATAATTATAAAGTGGAAATATAGATAGTTTATTAAATAGTAGATGAGGCTTAGATTTAATTATATTAATAAAATTAATTTTCTTATTATATTTTTAGAGACCTGTATAATGGCATATAAAGTTAAGACTATTTAGAATGACTTTACAGCAACTAGATTAGTGCTATATAATCTAGATTAAGTCTATTAATAGCTTATTATCTAGCTTAAGACTTCTACTCTTCCTTTAAGTTAATTAAGCAATACTTAATTATTCTATTTATAAATACCTTAAAATCCATATTAATTTAAATACTAATTAAGTACTATTAAGAAGTGTATAAGCCAGTATATAGAAAGTCTATTAGATTTAATTAGTAAGGTGATTGACTGGATATCTAAAGCATATAAGATGACTATGAATAGCCTTATGCTTCTAGGGAAAGAAGTCTATGATTTATAGGCTATATATAAGAAAAAGAAGCAAAAATATAGATAATCTAAAAAGTAAATATCTTATAAGTAAGGAATTACTAGAGAAGAAGCTTAGGCACTTATATAAAGTTAGATTAAGGTATCTTAAAGTGTTACTATTGCTCTGGCTAAGTCTAAGCTGCTAGCCTCATAAGCACTTGTATGCTGCTAATTTTAATGTAGTAAGTATAATATTCTTAGGTATAGAAGGCCTCAATGCTCTAATTGTACTAATAATTAATTTTTTGTATATAATTATTGTTTTGGTTTAGAAATTGAGGTTTGAAATCAATATAGAGCGCGTTCTCGGGCGGAAGTGCTGGCTCGATGTCAGTGCCGGCTCGGTGTCCGATTACGTTAGTTAAAATACCTATTAAGATTTAAGTTCTAAATTGAATACATTAAAGGAAAAGAAAATATTATCGCTAATATATTAAATAGAAAAGTAGATTATATAATTAAAATATAATAGTCATAAATAAATATACTAGTGAAAGATAAAAATAGAATTTATTATAATAATAAAGTAATACTAGTAATAATAATTACAATAAAAAGTATAGGTTTTTATAAAAAGATAATAGAAGCTATTAGGAATAATAAAATATTATAGATAATACTACATAATAATAAAATAGTAATTAAAAATAGATTAACTATTTAAAAAGAATTAATATTAATACTATTTTTAATAATTATAGAAGTTATTTAAATGAATTATAATTTACTAATTAAAGAATATTATAGAATTAATCAAATAGTGAAAAAGATATAGTAAATATATTACTTTCTAAAAATAAGAAAATTAGTTAAAGACTATATTAAGAAATATAATAATTATAATTATAATAAATTAATTTATTATTAATTATATAGAAAAATATAGATTTTAGAGATATTTATAAAAATATAATAAAAAATAATAATAAATTTTATATAAGACTTACTAGAATTAAAAGATCCTATTTTAGGAATTATATATACTAAAACTATTATTATTATGGATAAACTTATAAAATATATTATCTTAAAGCCAACACCAAAAAATTTAATAATATAATAATATATAATACTGATATTATAAGAAGTATTTATAATATTTAGATTATTAAGCAAAATTATATCCAACTAAAATAAGTTATTTATGTTTAAATTTTAATAGATAATTATAAAAAATTATAAGATTAAACACAATCTATTAATTATATATTATTAATAGACTAATAGCTAGACTAAATAAATAATTTAAACAGTTAAATAATATCTAAGATATTACTTAGATTAGAACTAAGATAATTAAATAGAATTACTATTAATTACTCAGTTTACAATAAATAATATAATAAATATATTAATAGAATAAGTACCGCATTTTACCAATCTAGGAAGAATTCTAAAAATAAGTTAAAAGAATATTAAATAAGAAAGAATATCAAATAAAGCAAATATTCAAGTAATATATATATAATTAATATATAATAATTTATTAAAAGATATTAAATAGATAGAAATAAGAATAAAAAAATATTATAATAAAAAGTGTAAGAATATGCTAATATTTAAAAAAGAGAAGAGAGTTTATCTTTTATAATAAATACTAAAATTAAAAAATTTTAATATTAAAAATATAAAATTAAGTAATAAATTTAACACAGTTAAATTTAGGCTATTTATTATTAAAGAAAAACTTATAAATAATAACTATAAACTCTAATTACTAGTAAGAATATGAATATATTTAATATTTTATATCTTATTATTAGAACCAACAACCAATCTAATAAATAAAGATAAAACAGCAGACGATAAGGAATATAAAATTAAAAGAATACTATAGCATAAATTAAAAAAAGAATACATCTATTATCTTATAAAATAAAAAAGATATAGACCTGAAAAAAATATATAAAAATTTATTAAGCACTTAAATTATCCTAAGAGGATTTAAAAATAGAAATAAAGATATAGTTAAGAAAGATAGAAAGATTAAAATTAATATTAAAGATGAGATTATTATTTTATAAAGTAAAAGTGGCAGTTAGAAGCTCTTTAATCTTTTATTATTTTTTTACTTATTTACTTTTATCTTTTCTTTTATTTTTTCTAATCTTTCTAATTCTTTGACATCCTTTATATTCTTTTAAAAGAATTTACTAGTCTATTTCTTTAATAATTTTTACTATTTATATAAATAAAAAATTTTAGCCAAAGTTTACTCTTCTTCTTTTTAAAAATACTTTTAGACTTTAGAAAGGCGCTTTTATGCTACTTTAAATATAAATATATTAATATAATAATAATTATTTGCACAAATATATTTATTATAATATTTAGAGAACTCTACTTTAATATAAATTTTTCCTAAATTATTATACTAGTTATATAAGAAGTAATAGATAATACTAAATTACTTAACATGTAAGAGAAGAAAGTTCTTTAAGATTATTTTCTTTAAAGATATAGTTAATATAAAACTATAAGATCATATATTTAAAATATTTAGAAAAATAAGATTAATTATTTATACTTTAAAGAATATAAGCTATTTATTAAACTATTAAAACACTAGTCTTTAGAGAAAAAAATTATTAGAGAATTAGAATATTATAGCTAATAAATTAGATTAATTACTATAAAACTAATATATATTAGAATAAAGGATTACCCATAAAGCCTTAAGATTAAAGTATCAAAAAAATCAGAAGATTTCTATAATAGTTATAATCTATAAATTAGAGAAATCAGAGGATTTTTATAATAATTATAATCTATAGATTAAAGAAATTAGAGGATTTCTATAATAATTATAATAAAAGAAAATTATATAAGAACATTTATTTACCTTATATTTAGTTTTCTTCTATTATCTTAAATTAACTAAGATAACTTAAGTATATAATCTTCTATTAATTAAAATATTCTATCTTATTTTAAGACTTTATTTATTTCTTTACAACTTTCATATACCAGAAGCCTATTAACTTCGCCCGTTAATAGCTATCCTAGCTATACTCGATGGTAATCGAACCGAAGTTTCCGACACTATTATAGAGAATCTTATAATTCCTATGTGGTGATTATTATAGCTATTATAGCCTTTGCTCTGATTTCTATAATATTTTAATCCTAGCAGTTATAGATAATTCTTTATTTTATTATGTATTAGTTTCCTTTATCTATTAGTTATAATGTTCTAATTCTCTGATAATCTTCTTCTCTAAAAACTAGTGTCTTGATAGTTTAATAAATAACTTGTGTTTTCCTAGTATATAGAAAATTAATTCTAATTTTTAATTTCCTCTATAATGTGTAATCTTGTGGTTTTATATTAACTATATCTTTAAAGAAATCCATTTTAAAAAATTCTCTCTTATTATGTGTTGAGCAGTTTAGGATTATTTATTACTTTCTATATAATTAGTATAGTAATTTAGAAAAAACTTATATTAAAGTAGAGTTTTTAAAATATTATAATAAATATATTTAAATAAATAACTATTGCTACTCTAAAATATCTATTTTTAATTTAGTCTAAAGGCAGCTCGCTGAGGTCTAGGATAAGATTAAGATTAATAAGGAAAAGGCTTGTAAAGAAGTTGTGACTTTTATAGCTAAACTTAGTTATTTATAAAAGTAAAAAAAATTATTATAAAAATATGCTAGTTAATTTATCTAAATAGATATTAAAGATATTAAAGAGTTAGAAAGATTAAAAAAAGTAGAAGAAAAAGTAAAAGTAAAATAAATAAGAGAATAATAAGAGACTAATTGTCAGAGAATCAGAACGTCACAGCCAATGGATCAGGTTAGTTACTATGGGACTAATGCACATCAGAACAAAGGATTATCTGTGAAGTTTTAAGATTAGGGCAATAAAGCTAGTAAAGCTGTCACTATATTAACTATATTGGTTAGAATAGAGTGAATAGAGCTATTGCTATGTTGATTATAATAGAAGAAAAGCTATATAAGGATGCTTATTTATTATATATTTAGTTTTCTTCTATTGTCTTAAATTAATTATAATAATTTAAGTATATAATCTTTTATTAATTAGGATATTTATAAGTTTATTTTTATTTCTTTTATCTATTAAGATCTTTTAATCTTAGGAATCTATTATTTTTATTTATTAATAGCTATTCTAGTTATACTTAATAATAATCTAATTAAAGTTTTTAATGATTTAAAACTCTTAATTAAAAGAGAAATTTTAAGAATAAGTAATAATAATATTTTAAATTTTAGTTCTAGTACCTTTGAGTCTTAACTTATAAATTATTAATACTAGTAATAAGAATACTATAACTACTAATAATAGAGATATAGTAGTATTATTATAATATATTAAAAAACTGAAATAAATAGTGGTTAATAATAAAGAAAAAATAAGTTATATATTTTAAAAAATTAAGATTAGAATAATAACTCTATTTGAAAGAAAATATAGAATTCTTAAGATATATCTTATTTAGATATAACTCTATTCTATATATAATAATAAATAAATTATAAGTGAGTCTAGTAAAGTACTAGTAGTATTAAGTTTCTTTAATAAAGAAGCTATAAAATGGTTTGCTCTATATATTACTAATTAGTATTATATAAATAATAATAAAAAACAAAGAAATCCTAAGATAATTATAATATTTTCTAGTTATTAGTATTATAAAGAGAAATTTAATTAATTATAAGAAATTATTAATAAAAAGATTGAAGCTGTTAATAAGATTTAATATATTAAATAATAGACTTTAGTTAGAGAATATATTTTAAAATTTTTATAGATATTAGAAAGACTTTTATAAAATAATTAAGAATTTAAAAACTAGTTTTATAAAGGACTGAAAGATAATATTAAAGACTGAATCTTAATAATAATATTATAACCTAAAATATTTTAAATAATAATGGAAGTAATATCTTAGATTGATTTAACTATCTATATCTAATAAATAAAAAAGGCAGAGTTTAAAAGAAATAAGATAAATACTTACTAAAGACAAATTAAAGATAAAGATGAAGATATAATAATATAATTAAATATAATCTTATCTAAAAAAGAAAAAGATAAGCTAAAAAGAAATAAAGCTTATTTTAATTATAGAAAATTAGATTATTTTACAAATTAATACTAAAAGTTAAGAAAGAATTAGAAACTAGTCATTTTAGATTTAAAAGAGTAAATTATAACAATAATTCTGCTAATTTTAATTAATAATAATAAAGCTAATAGAATAGCTGATAATAAGATTAATTTTAATAAAAATTTAAAGCAATCAATTAAAAATAAAGAATAATAATTAAAATGGATAATAAATTATAAATAAATTTAAATAGAATAGATATAATAAACTGAAAAGTAGAAGGCTTTAGAGTAACTAAAAGAAATACTTAGTAATCTAAGTAAGAAAAATAAAAAATAAAAATAAAAAAAGTTCAGTCTTAGAAAGAATATTAAATAAATAAGATAAATTAATATTAATATAGAGAAAATATATTAACCTTATAATTTAGAAGAAGAATTAATTAGCTAAGCATTTCTTATATATTATCTTAAAAATATTAAAAACTTATTAGAAAAATATAGTGAAGATACTAATTTAGAAGAAATTAATATAAAAGATTTTAATATAAGAGATATCTAAGCAAGATCTTTATTAAAAGAGTCATTTTATATTTAATTAATATTATAAGATAATAAATCAATAATAATAACTTATAAGAATCTATATTAAGAAATAAATAAAAACCCTATTAAAGAAAAATCAAGAAAAGTATAAAATAATATTAATTAGTTTTAAAAGAATAACTAGTATAATTATATATTAATAAATATAATTTGCTAAGAGAGGTCTTAAAAGAAATAAAAAGATTATATCAAAGAATACAAATACTATAAAGAATAAATATATTATATATACTAATAATATAAATGAATACATACATTCCTAGTAAATATATATAAATATATATTATATAAGCAAGGATAATGCTTTTACAATAAAATAATTAAATATATAAGAAATTACTCTTATTATCATTATTTAGCACTAGAAAGAAATTTATATTAGAAAGTATATTAAATAATATATTATAACTCATTATATAAAATACATTTTACAGAAAAAGAATAAAAGAGATAATTTCTAAGAATCCTAGAAATAATTAAAAAATTAAGATTTAAATATCTATAAAAATAAATAGAATGCTAGTATATCTATCAAGAACCCATATATCTTTATTATAATAATATTATAATCATTAAATGCGAAGCAGAAAGACTATATAAATAGTATTATTATAATATCAAAAAATATTTCAAATATCAATAAAGATACTAGGAAAGGTATATGATTATAATCAAACTTATTATAATAACTATAGAATAAAAAGCAGTTAGTTAAATAATAGTAATACTAGCAAAAATTAATAGAAAAGATATAAGAATCTTATTAGATTTAGGAATAGCTTATAATTATATTAAAGAAGAATTTATAAAAAAAGTAGGACTATCTATAATTTAGATCAATAAATAGATAATAATTATCTCTATTAGTAAAGAAATAATTAGTTTAAAGTTATAAGAAATAAGTACCAAATATTATTGTAAAATTAGGATAATATATTATAATAGTTATGCTTAATATTATATTAGTATTAAAAGAATATTATAATATTGTATTTAGAATGGTATGGTTATAAATATAAAATCTGATAATTGACTGAATAAAAGAAATAATAATTATTGATAAAATAATACTAAAGATATAAATAATTAAGAAGAATATTGAAGAAATTATATAACTATATAAAGAATTAGGGAAAATCTTTAATATATTATTAGAAGCTAAAAGATTAGTATAAAGGGTAAAAAAATAGGAATGAAAGGTGACATTTATTAAAGATATTAAATATATTAATAAAGAAAATAAAATATAAAATGTAGAAAAACTATAAGATAGTTAAAAAAACTTGAGTAATAAAAGTGAAAAATGAATTAAGAATAATAAAATAAGAAAGATTAAGACAATTTAATAAGTATAAATAATTAAAAAAATAAAAATTACTGAAAAGATATAGAGGATAAAACTGAAACTAAAAAAGTTATATGAAAAGGAACTTGTAGAAGTATTAATAAAATTATTTAAGAAATATTATAAATTTATTAAACTATTTATAAAGAAAGAATAGCGATTATTAATATATAATAAGGAATTTAAAGTATAAATTAAACTAAAAGAAGGATTTATGCTATTTTTAATTAAGTAATACTATAAGTTAAGAGATAAATTAGAACTTAAGAATAAGTTTATTGATAAGTTTTATAAAGTAATATATATATAACTAGGATATAAAAAAGCATTAGTATAATTAATGTTTATTAATAAAAAAGATCTGATTAAGTGAATGATTATTGATTATAGAGTATTAAATAATGAAATAGTGGATAATATGAATAAGGTGCCTTATTAGGAATAAAAGAGAGATCTTTTGTAGGGAGTAAAGATTATAATAGTCTTTAATATTTAATAGAATTATTATAATTTATAAATAGCTAAAGATAATATTTAGAAAATAGCTTTTCTTATAGATAAAGGACTATTTAAATAAATAGTTATATCTATAGGTTTAAAGAATCTATTAGTATAATTTGTATAATATATAATATATATTCTATAGAAATACCTAAACAAGTTTGTTGTAGTTTATTTTGATAATATTATTATATATTTATAAAATCTAGAAGAATATGAAGAATATATATAACTAGTTATAATAGTACTTATAAATGAAGGATTAATGCTTAAGATTAAAAAGTATGAGTTTAATACTATAACTGTCAATTACTTAGGAATAATTTATATGTTAGAAGGATTAAAGATCTAATTAGAAAAGAAAGATATAATATTTAACTAGTCTATTCTAATAAATATTAATGAAATACAGTAGTTTCTAGGTGTAATAAGATATGTTAGAAGATATTTAAAGAATTATGTAGAAATAATATGACTAATTATAGAATTATTATAAAAAGATCAAGAATTTAATTAGATGGAATAATAATAATAAGCATTTAAAAAAGTTAAGGAATTAATTAGAGAAGCATTAATTCTTATGCTTTATAATTTAAAGAAATTAAATATGATTTGATTAGATATATTAAGATATATATTAGAGATTATTTTAGAATAATTAGAAGATAATAAAAAATTAAGATCTATTATTTTTTACTCTAGATAATTTATTATTATAGAAAAAAACTATAATATTTATAATAGAGAACTATTTATAATAGTTAAAGTATTTAAGCAATAGAGATATTACTTATAAAAAGTTAAAGAAAAAATAGTTATAAAAAATAATTATTATAATCTAAAATACTTTATAATGAAAAAAAAGCTTATTAGTAGATAAATTAAATAATTAGAGTATCTATTAAGGTTTAAGTTTTAAATTGAATACATTAAAGAAAAAGAAAATATTATTACTAATATATTAAGTAGAAGAGTAGATTATATAATTAGTGTGACGGCCTAGTACGATTTGGCTTGGCGGCACGCGGTTACTGCGGAAGTACCTGCGGGCCGCCTCCTATGGACGAATCACATGTAGGGAAGAGGTGGGGCTAGATATATCTTATAGGGATTACCTTATATTTTAATTTATGCTGTAGATTGTTAGAAGATTTATATAATATTAAGAAGAGTAAATAGCCTTTATTAATTAGTATTTAATATTATTAGAATCTTTTAGAAATCTAGATTACTAGGTACTAATATATAATAGAGATAGCTTATAGATATCTAAAATAGAAGAAAGTATAAATAAAAGAAAGAAAGCTAGTAATTATTTTTTTCTTTTCTTCTTCTTTTTAATTTAGTCTCTTTATATTTAGCAATTAAATAAATTTAGTATTATATTATTATATTAGATTAAACTCTATTTACTTATTAATATTAATTTTTATAAATCTATAAGTAGATTAATATCTTAACTCTAGATAATTTAATATATTTAATTTAAGATTATTCTTTTTCTTACTTTATTATCCTTAAACTAAGATCTAGATTTTAGATTTAAAAATTAAGATAATTTAATTACTTAAACTAGTGCTAGAGAAGCTAGATAAATACTATTTATTATATCTTCCCCTAGAAGTAGAAGATAATAAAGAATAAAAATCTTAGAATATTAAATATAAGATATTTAAGAAGTATATAGATAAGAATCTAGCTATATTATTTAGTTAATTAATATAAGAATAGTATAAGAATCTATACTAAATTAATATATTAGAGAAGTAATAAGACATCTATAAAGAGACTATTATAAATTAGTATAAAGTAATAAAGAAATTAGTAAAAAAATAAGATCTTTTATAATATTAATTTATTAAATTAAGTCTTAAAAAATCCTCTTCTATTGTTAGAGGTAGTAGTAAAAAAATTATTAAATTTTTTAATAGAATAACTCTAATTAATAAAAAAGATTTTTTCTTTAAATTCTAGCTTATTAGAATTAAAGATAAACTAAAAATTAATACTAACTATTATTTAAACTCCTTGATCTATATAATATATATATAATATATATATTGTAGTGAAGTAGTAAATTATATTCTTTTTTAATTCTAAGATAATACCACTAAATTATATAAGAATGTTAAGGATATTTTTAAATACTTTAAGACTATCTACTATAATATAAACTAAGTTATTAATATAAAGGCTATATTTTGTTATCTAATTATAAAGCTAAATAACTAATTTTAGACCCTTTTATTAATATTTATATATTATATCTAAGAATCAAAGATCTTATATATATAATAGAAAGCCAAGTTATATAATAAATTAAATTCTAAATTAATAAAATCAATAATTAAAGAGGCAAATAATAATAATATCTCTTACTCTAAATTTATAACTTAGTATATTTAGATAGTTAATTACTTAAAGCAGATTTAGAAAATTAAAAAATATATTTATTTATATAATAATAGAGGAGATTAAATTATAAAAATATTATATAATTAATCTAATATTAATATTGGTAATAACTCTAATAATAATAATAAAAAAGTACAATAGAACTACTTAAATAAAAAAGAATATATTAAACTTTTTTAAAAAAAAAAATACTATTACTATAAGATCTAAAGATATTAAACTAGTAATTATTTTTTTAAGAATAACTAATCTAAAAATAATATTACTAGATAATTTAAGATAATAGATAAAGACAAGTAGACTACTATTTAGAAAGAAGATTCTAATTTGGAAAATAATAATATCTAGGAAAAGTCTTTATCCTAGATAAAATCTATATTAATTTATATAAATTAGATATTAGATAGTTGATAGAATCTAATAAAGAAAGTTTTATTATATTTATATAACTTACCTAAAGAATATACTTAATATTTATTAAAATATTAATTAATACTAGAGTAAATAGATTAGTATTTATTAATATTTATTTAATTATATTACTGGCAAGATTTTTTAATCTTAAGATAATATCTTTAAAAGAGCTAGTAAAGGTAAAAGAATATAATAAGAAAGGATAGAACAGAATCTTTTATATATTTAAATTAATATTAGTTGTTGATAGAAGATATTATATCAAAATATTATTTCTAATCTTTAATATTAGAATATATAATGTAATACTAAGCAGAATATAGTTTGCTAAATATAATATCTTAATAGATTACTAGAACTAATAATTAATTTAGTCTAAAAATATCTCTTTAAAATATTAAGCTATAAAAATTAATTACTATATAATTCCCAGAGCTATTTTGTAATAACTAAGAAATATTAATCTATAATATTAGAAGGATATAATGCGCTATAATTATCTTATAAAAATAAAAAACTAGATAATAAAAAAAACCTAATCTAAATTACTTCTAGGCTTAAAGTCTAAAAGTAAAAAATCTTGCTAATTAATTAGAAGAGAAAGAAGTCTAATTAAATATTTTTTTATCTTTATTTAAAAAGACCATTTTAATTATATAAGACTATATATATTAATAAAATTATTAGGAATTATTTAAAAAGATAAGAAAGGCTTTAGTTAAAGCTTTGAAAGAAGAAATAAAAAATGAATAAAAAAAAGAATTTTTAGATATAAAATAAGAATAGGTGTATTAAGAGAAAGCCTAAGAAATATTAAAGAGAATAAATATAGCATTTATTAGTGTAATAGAATTTAGTATAAGTATTAGAATAAAGGATTTAGTTTTATTAATAATAAGTCTCTATAAGATTAATAATGCTATTAGGATAAAAAAGAATCTGTTAGAACTTATAATACTTAATATTAAAAAAATCTAGAAATAATTATTAGAGGTATATAGAGACTATATAGATATATTCTTAAAGGATCTATTAGATTAATTACTAATATTTAAATCTTATAATTATAAGATTGAACTGACTAGAAAGAATATATTAAGATATAGCCTTTTTTATAAGATGATCTTAGAAGAATTAGAAGCAGTATATAAATATATTCTTAATAACCTTTATAAAGGATTTATTGAATTAAATAATACTCTCTTTATATTACTAATCTTAATAGTTAATAAACCTAGAGGAGAAATATAATTCTATATTAATTATTAAAAATTAAATACTATAATCAAGAAGAACTAATATCCTCTATCTTTGATTAATAAGGTCCTTAATTAAATTAGTAAAGTATAGATTTTTTATTAAACTAGACATTTAGTAAGATTTCTATCAAATAAGAATGTATTTTAACTTAAAAGATTTAATTATCTTCTATATATGATATAGCATATATAAATATAAAGTAATACTCTTTAAAGTAATAAATAGATTGGTGATATTCTAATATATAATTAATAATATCTTTATAAATATATTTGATAGGTTTATAATAATCTTTATAGATAACTTATTAATTTATAGTAAAAATAAACTTAAGTATTAAATGCATATTAAGAAGATGCTTTAATGTCTTTGGAAAATAGGATTATAAGTAGTATTTTATAAGTGCAAATTCTATATTAAGTAAATCAAGTTTCTTAGATTTATTATTATATTAAATAATATTAAAGTTAATCCTAAAAAGATTAAAGCTATTTAAAGATAAAAGTTTTTAATAAATATAAAAGAAGTAAAATTATTCCTAAGATTTTATAATTTCTATTATATCTTTATTAAATGTTATAGTAAGATATTATAACTGCTTAATTAACTAATTTAGAAAAAAATATCTTTTATATAGAGTAATACTTATAATGTAGTATTTTAAGAACTTAAAAAAAAATTAATATTAGCTTTAATTCTTAAGTAATACTAGTATAATTTAGAAATATAATTAGAAATTAACATCTTAAGGAAAGTTATTATAATAATATTATTCTAATAATATACTAATAGCAAGTAATACCTAGTAGTCTATTTTTTTAAAATAATAGACTCTATATAAGCTAAATACAATATTTATAACTAAGAAATACTAGCAATAGTATAAGTCTTAAAGATATGATAAGCTAAGCTTCAAGGATTAATTAAAAATAAATCTATCTAGATTCTTACTGATTACTAAGTCTTAAAATATTTTATAATAATAAAAAAGTTTAATAATAAATAAGTATAATAATTAGAAATCTTTTTTAGATACAATTTTTATATTAAATATTAACTTAGATCCTTAAATAAGAGAGTTAATACCTTAATCTAATATATAGAAGATAACTAATAATCTAAGAAAAAAAACCTCTTATTATTATTTTTTAGCTAACTTAACTCTTAGATTATAAAGAAACTTTAAAAATAGAATTATATATAAAAAACAGAATCTAAGTTAGAAATCTTAATTATTATAGATAATACATTATATATTATTACTAAAATCCTAAAGAGTAATTAGGAGAGTTAAGAGGCTATAAAATATTATAAAATAGCTAGGAATCTTAGATCTAACTAGGATTTAACTAATAATTAATTAATATTTAAAAAAAGATTTTATATATTAGATAAGAGAGATTTTAAAGTATAATTACTAAATAAGATATACTAATAATCTATTATTATTTACCCTAGAAAGAATAAGATAAAGAAGCTATTAAAAGAATAATATTATTAGAAAATATAGAACTAGAATATTAAGCAGTATATTAATAACTATCTTATATATAAGAGGATAAATATATATAAAGATTTATTACTAGGATTGCTAAAGTTATTATCTATATCTATTTAACTATAGCAGCATATATTAATAGACTTTATATTTTATCTAGAGAATAAATGCAATTTTAATATAGTCTTTATAATAATAGATTAATTAAGTAAAAGACTAAGATTAATTCCCTATATCAAGAATATTATAATTAAAGAGATAGCTAGACTATAGATTAAATATATATTTTTTAAAACTAGTCTATTAAATTCAATAATATCAGATTAAGAGGAATAATTTATATTAGAATTCTAGATAAAGATATATTATATTCTAAAAATTAAGCTAAAGCTATTAATAATATATTATATATTTATAAATAGATAAATTAAAATTATAAATTAATATTTTTTAGTCTATCTATAATCTTATATTAGCTTTTATTAAGATAATTAGTCTAAATAATTATTAATAATAGATTTTGCTATAATATTCTTATTTTAGAAATTAACTAGACTATCATTATTTAAGATTAAGAGAGATTTTATACTAAAAATATCTTTTAATTAATTATTACTAAATAATAAGAATTTTATATAGAATTAGAAATAAGCCTAAACCTAAATAAAATACTTATAATAAATATAAGATTATATAAGATAGAATATAATATAAGTATAAGAATAGCAGAAAATATAAATAAATAAATATTAATAAAAAATAGATTTTAATATTAAAGATAAGATTATATTAATAACTAAATATCTTAATAATAGATAATTTAACTAGAAGCTTTTTTATTAAAACTTAGACTTATTTAAGATTATTATAAAGAAAGAAAATATATTTAAATTAAAATTTTCTAAATATTTTTAAATATACCTAGTCTTTTTACTAAATAAATTTTAAAAAATATACTTAATAAAATTACTATTAGAGTAGATTAAGGACTCTTTATTACTAATTAAGATTAATAATTATAATAAATAAAAAGTCAAATAAATTTTTAATATATAAATATATTACTAGAAACTATAGTATTATATTTAATAATAAGGCCATAATAATGATATGATATAATATCTAATAGAAAATTTTAAGAATATACTAAATATTATAAAGATATTCTACAATTCTTACTTAGAAAAACCTAGATTATTATTATATTTGAAGAATTAGCTATAAATAACTAAAAAAGATAAATTCTTATCTAATTATAATAAAAATAATATATTATTATTAACTTAATATTTAGAGTAAATATTACTTAGAATAAAGAATAATATGATAATCTAATATAATTTAATTTAATAACATATAGTTATTATAGAAGTATCTATAAGTTATCTTTTATAAATAAATTATATATAGGGAAGAGGTAGGGCTAGATATATCTTATAAAAATTATTTTATATTTTAATTTATATTATAGATTGCTAGAGGATCTATATAATATTAAGAAAGACAAATAACTTTTATTAACTAGTATTCTATATTATTAGAATCTTCTAAAAATCTGGATTATTAGGCACTAGTATATAATAGAGATAGCTTATAAATATCTAAAGTAAAAGAAAGTATAAGTAGGAAAAAGAAAATTAGTAATTATTCTTTTCTCTTCTTCTTCTCTCCAGTTTAGTCTCTTTGTGTTTAGCGACCAAATAGATTTGGTATTGCATCATCACAATTAGAATATAGCAGCCATAAATAAATATATTAGTAGAAGATAAAAATAGAATTTGCTATAACAATAAAGTAATATTAGTGATAATAATTATAATAAAAAGCATAGGTTTTTATAAGAAGATAGTAGAAACTATTAGGAATAATAAAATACTATAGATAGTACTATATAATGATAAAGCAGTAATTAAGAATAGATTAGCTATTTAGAGAGGATTAATATTAATATTATTTTTAATGATTATAGAAGTTATTTAAATAAATTATAATTTGCTAATTAAAGGATATTATAGAATTGACTGAATAGTAGAAAAGATATAGTAAATATATTACTTTCTAAGAATGAGAAAATTAGTTGAAGATTATATTAAAAAATGTGATAGTTGTAATTATAATAAATTAATTAATTACTAACTATATAGAAAAATGTAAATTCTAGAAATACTAATGAAAGTATAGTAAAAGATTATAATAGATTTTATATAAGACTTACTAGAGTTGAAAGATCTTATTTTAGGAATTATATATATTGAAGCTATTATTATTGTAAATAAACTTATAAAATATATTATCCTAAAACTAATATTAAAGAGTTTAATAATATAATAATGTGTAATATTGATATTATAAGAAATATTTATAATATTTGGATTATTGAGTGAAATTATATCTGATTAAAATAAATTATTTATATCTGAATTTTGGCAGATAATTATAAAAAATTATAAGATAGAATATAATCTATTAATTATATATTATTAATAGACTAATAACTAGACTGAATAAATAATTTAAGTAGTTAAATAATATCTAAGATATTACTTAGATTAGAATTAAGATAATTAAGTAGAATTATTACTAATTACTTAGTTTATAATAAATAATATAATAAATATATTAATAGGACAAGTATTATATTTTGTTAATCTAGAAAGAATTCTAAGAATAAGTTAAGAAAATATTAAATAAGAAGAAGCATTAAATAAAGTAAATATTTAAGTAATATATATATAATTAATGTATAGCAACTTGTTAAAAAATATTAAATAGATAGAAATAAGAATAAAGAAATATTATAATAAGAAGTGCAAAGATATGCTAGTATTTAAAAAAAGGGAGAGAGTTTATCTATTATAATAAATACTAAGATTAAAAAATTTTAATATTAAAAGTATAAGACTAAATAATAAATTTAATATAGTTAAATTTGGGCTATTTACTATTAAAGAAAAACTTATTAATAATAATTATAAACTATAGCTATTAGTAAGAATATAAATATATTTAATATTTTATATCTTATTATTAGAATTAATAACTAATTTAATAAATAAAGATAAAATAGTAAACAATAAGGAATATAAAGTCAAAAAAATACTATAATATAAGTTAGAAAAAGAATATATCTATTATCTTATAAGATAGAAAGAATATAGATCTAAAAAAGATATATAAAAATCTATTAAATATTTAAATTACCCTAAGAAGATTCAGAAATAAAAATAAAAATATAGTTAAGAAAAATAGAAAGATTAAAATTAGTATTAAAAATAAGATTATTATTTTATAAAATAATAACTAAAAGCTCTTTAGCTTTTTATTATTCTTTTATTTATTTTACTTTTATCTTTTTTTCTATCTTTTTTAATCTTTCTAATTCTTTAACATCTTTAATATTAGATTAGATAAATTAACTAGTATATTTTTATAATAACTTTTATTATTTATTAAGATGAGTATATTTTACTAAAAAGATTTTAATTTTAATATTTATTTTATTACTATTTTTTTCTAAATATTTTTAAATATAAAGAAGCTTTTTCTATATAAGATCTAATAAAGTTATTAAGATATATTTGTAATAATTATTCTATATATACTTACTATAATATAAAGATATTTCTAACTTTATATAAGTTTTATTTAGTAAAGAGTAATAAAGATAAGATAAAAATAATTTTATATTAAATTACTTAATTTATAATGCAAGATTATATTTATTAATATTTTATTTTAAAGATATAGTTAGCATAAAACTATAAAATTGTATATTTAAAATATTTAGAAAATTAAGATTAATTATTTATATTTTAGAAAATATAAGCTATTTATTAAGCTATTAAAATGCTAGTTTTTAGAGAAAAGGATTATTAGAGAATTAGAATATTATAATTAATAGATTAAATTAATTACTATAGGACTAATATATATTAGAATAAAGAATTATTTATAAAGCTTTAAAATTAGAGTAATAAAGCTAGCAGAGCTATTATTATATTAATTATATTAATTAGAATAGAGCGAATAGAGCTATTATTATATTAGTTATAATAGAAGGAAAGTTATATAAGAATATTTATTTATTATATATTTAGTTTTCTTTTATTATTTTGAATTAATTATAATAACTTAAGTATATAATCTTCTATTAATTAGGATATTTATAATCTTATTTTTATTTCTTTCATCTACTAAGATCTTTTAACCTTAGAAGCCTATTAACTTCGCCTGTTAATAGCTATCCTAGCTATACTCGACGGTAATCCAACCGAAGTTTCCGACACTAATAAGCTTCTTATTATTATATTTATTTTACAAAATAATAATCTTATTTTTAATATTAACTTTAATCCTTCTATCTTTTTTAACTATTTTTTTATCTTTATTTTTAAATCTTTCTAAGGCAATTCAAGTACTTAATAGGTTCCTATATATCTTCTTTAAATTTATATTCTTTTTATCTTATAAAATAATAGATATATTCTTTCTCTAATTTATACTATAATATCTTTTTAACTTTATATTCTTTATTATCTACTATTTTATCTTTATTTATTAAGTTAATAGTTAGTTCTAATAATAAGATATAAAATATTAGATATATTTATATTCTTATTAATAGCTAGAATTTATAATTATTATTTATAAGTTTTTCTTTAATAATAAATAGTCTAAATTTAACTATATTAAATTTATTATTTAGTCTTATACTTTTAATATTAAAATTTTTTAATCTTAATATTTATTATAGAAAATAAACTCTTTCTTTTTTTTTAAGTGTTAATGCGTCCTTGTATTTCTATCTATTTAATATCTTTTAATAAATTACTATATATTAATTATATATATATTACTTGGATATTTACTTTATTTAATACTCCTTCTTATTTAATATTTTTCTAACTTATCCTTAGAATTTTTTTTTAGATTGATAAAATATAGTACTTATCCTATTAATATATTTATAGTATTATTTATTATAAATTAAGCAAATAGTAGTAACTCTATCTAATTATCTTAATTCTAATCTAAGTAATATCTGTGACGATGCAATGCTAAATCTATTTGGTCGCTAAACACGAAGAGACTAAACTGGAGAGAAGAAGAAGAGAAAAGAATAACTACTAATTATCTTCTTCCTATTTATACTTTCTTCTATTCTAGATATCTATAGATTATCTCTATTATATGCCGGTGCCTAGTAATCTAGATTTTTAGAAGATTCTAATAATGTAGAATACTAATTAGTAAAGACTATTTACTTTTTTTAATATTATATAGATTCTCTAGTAATCTATAATATAAATTAAAATATAAGATAATTTCTATAAAATATATCTAGCCCTACATCTTCCCTATATATAATTTATCTATAGAAGGCAGCCTATAGGTACTTTTATAATAACTATATACTGTTAAATCAAATTATACTAAACTATTATATTATTTCTTATTTTAAGTAATATTTATTCTGAATATTAAATTAATAATAATATATTATTCTTATTATAATTAGATAAGAATTTATTCTTTTTAACCACTTATAATTAATTCTTTAAATATAATAGTGGTCCAGATTTTTTAAAATAAGAATTATAGAATATCTTTATAATATTTAGTATATTCTTAAAATTTCTTACTAAATATTATATTATATTATTATTATAGTCTTGCTATTAAATATAATACTATAGTTTTCAGTAATATATTTATATATTAAGAATCTATTTAACTTTCTATTTATTATAATTATTAATTTTAACTAGTAATAGAGAGTTTTTAATCTATCTTAATAATAGTTCTATTAAGTATATCTTTTAAAGTTTATTCAGTAAAAAGATTAGATATATTTAAAAATATTTAAAAAGTTTTAACTTAAATATATTTCCTTTCTTTATAATAATCTTAAATAAATCTAAATTTTAATAAGAAAGCTTTTAACTAGATTATTTATTATTAAAATGCTTAATTATTAATATAATCTTATTTTTAATATTAAAATCTACCTTTTATTAATATTTATTTGCCTATATTTTCTGCTATTTTTATATTTATATTATATTCTATCTTACATAATTCTATATTTATTATAAGTATTTTATCTAGATTTAAGCTTGCTTCTAATTCCATATAGGATTCTTATTATTTAATAGTAACTAATTAAAAGATATTCTTAGTATAAAACCTCTCTTAATCTTAAATAATGATAGTCTAATTAATT
Source organism: Talaromyces atroroseus (assembly GCF_001907595.1). Lineage (NCBI taxonomy): Eukaryota > Fungi > Ascomycota > Eurotiomycetes > Eurotiales > Trichocomaceae > Talaromyces > Talaromyces atroroseus. The sequence continues at coordinate 36,200 of NW_017971456.1, forward strand.
CCTAGAATAAGAATACTACAGTGAAGTTTACTATTAATAATTATTTAAACTAATTATCTTAGTAAAAGCTGATATAAGGTTATAAATAAATTAAAAAATATTAATTTATAATTTCAGTTTATCTATTTATAGATATATAATATACTATTAATAACTTCAGCTTAATCTTTAGGATATAGTATATCTTTATCTGGAATTCTAATATAAATTATCCCTCTTAATCTAATATTATTAAATCTAGTAAACTAGTTTTAGAGAATATATATCTAATTCATAATTTAGTTATCTTTCTAGCTATAATATTCTTAATATAAGAAATTAATTTTAGTCTTTTACTTAATTAGTCCACTACTATAAAGACTATATTAAAACTACACTTATCTTTTAAATAAGATATTGTCAGAGAATCAGAACGTCACAGCCAATGGATCAGGTTAGTCACTATGGGACTAATGCACATCGGAACAAAGGATTACCCGTGAAGCCTTAAGGTTAGGGCATCAGAGAAATCAGAGGATTTCTATAATAATTATAATGGAGGAAAGTTATATAAGGATGCTTATTCACTCTATATTTAGTTTTCTTCTATTGTCTTGAATTAACTAAGATAACTTAAGTATACAATCTTCTATTGATCAGGATATTCTATCTTGTTTTAAGACTTCATTTATTTCTTTACAACTTTCATATACCAGAAGCCTATTAACTTCGCCCGTTAATAGCTATCCTAGCTATACTCGACGGTAATCCAACCGAAGTTTCCGACAGATATAAAGTCTATTAATATATGCTATTATAGTTAAATAGATATAGATAGTAGCTTTAGTAATCCTAGTAATAAATCTCTACATATATTTATTTTCTTGTATATAAGATAATTATTAATATACTACTTAATATCCTAGTTTTATATCTTTTAATAATATTATTTTCTCAACAGCTTCTTTATCTTATTTTTTCTAGGATAAGTAATAGCAGATTATTAGTATATCTTGTTTAATAATTATACTCTAAAATCTTTTTTATCTAGTATATAAAGTCTTCTTTTAAATATTAATTAACTATTAGTTAAATCTTAATTAAATCTAAGATCTCTAGCCACCTTATAATATTCTATAATCTTTTAACTTTCCTGATTACTCTTTAGGATTTTAGTAATAATATATAGTATATTATTTATAATAATTAAGATTTCTAATTTAGATTCTGTTTTTTATATATAATTTTATTCTTAGAATTTCTTTATAATCTAAAGATTAAGTTAACTAAAAGATAATAGTGGGGGGTCCTTTTGTCGGAAACTTCGGTTGGATTACCGTCGAGTATAGCTAGGATAGCTATTAATGGGCGAAGTTAATAGGCTTCTAAGGTTGAAAGGTCTTGATAGATAAAAGAAATAAGAATAAGGCTATAAATATCCTAATTGATAGAAGATTATATATTTAAATTATTATAGTTAATTTAAGATAATAGAAGAAAATTAAATATATAATAAATAAGTATTTTTATATAGTTTTCCTTTTATTATAATTAATATAGCAATAACTCTGTTTGCTCTGTTCTGATTAATATAATTAATATAATAATAGCTTTGCTAGCTTTGTTGTTCTAATTTTAAAGTTTTATAGGTAATTTTTTATTTTAATATATATTAATCTTGTAATAACTAATTTAATCTATTAATTATAATATTTTAATTCTTTAATAATCCTCTTTTCTAAAGACTGGTGTTTTAATAGCTTAATAAATAGCTTATATTTTTTAAAATATAGATAATTAATCTTAACTTTTTAAGTATCCTAAATATATAATTTTATAATTTTATATTAATTATATTTTTAAAATAAAATATTAATAAGTATAATCTTATGCTGCAAATTAAGTAATTTAATATAAAATTATTTTTATCTTATCTTTATTGCTCTTTATTAAATAAGATTTGTATAAAGTTAGAAATATCTTTATATTATAGTAAGTATATATAGAATAATTATTATAAGTATATCTTAATAGCTTTATTAAATCTTATATAAAAAAGCTTCTTTATGTTTAAGAATATTTAGAAGAAAATAATAATAAAGTAAATATTAAAATTAAAGCTCTTCTAGTAAAATATACTTATTTTAATAAATAATAAAAGTTATTATAAAAATATGCTGGTCAATTTATCTAGTCTAATATTAAAGATATTAAAGAATTAAAAAGGTTAGAAAAAATAGAAAAAGAAATAAAAGTAAAATAAGTAAAAAAATAATAAAAAATTAAAGAGTTTTTAGTTATTATTTTATAAAATAATAATCTTATTCTTAATACTAATTTTAATCTTTTTATCTTTCTTAACTATATTTCTATTTTTATTTTTAAATCTTCTTAGAGCAATTTAAATGTTTAATAAATTTTTATATATTTTCTTCAAATCTATATCCTTTCTATCTTATAAAATAGTAGATATATTCTTTTTTTAACTTGTATTATAATACTTTTTTAATTTTATATTCTTTATTATCTACTATTTTATTTTTATTTATTAGATTAATTATTAATTCTAATAATAAGATATAAAATATTAAGTGTATTTATATTCTTACTAATAGCTAGAGTTTATAATTATTATTAATAAGTTTTTCTTTAATAATAAATAGCTTAAATTTAATTATATTAAATTTATTACTTAGTCTTATACTTTTAATATTAAAATTTTTTAATCTTAGTATTTATTATAATAAATAAACTCTCTCTCCTTTTTTAAGTGCTAGCGTATTCTTATGCTTCTTGTTGTAATATTTCTTCATTCTTATTTTTATTTATTTAATATCTTTTAATAAATTACTATGCATTAATTATATATATATTACTTAGATATTTACTTTATTTAATACTTCTTTTTATTTAATATTTTCCTAATTTATCTTTAGAATTTTTTCTAGATTAGCGAAATATAATACTTGTTCTATTAATATATTTATTATATTATTTATCGCAAACTAAATAATTAATAATAACTCTATTTAATTATCTTAGTTCTAATCTAAGTAATATTTTAGATATTGTTTAACTACTTAAATCATTTATTTAATCTGGCCATTAGTCTGTTGATGATATATAATTAATAGATTATATTTTATCTTATAATTCTTTATAATTATCTGTTAAAATTTAGATATAAATAACTTGTCTTAATTAAATATAATTTTATTTAGTAATCTAAATATTATAAATACTTCTTGTAATATTAGTATTACATATTATTATATTATTAAATTTTTTAATATTGGCTTTAGAATAATATATTTTGTAAGTTTATCTATAATAATAATAGCTTTAATATATATAATTCCTGAAATAGAATCTTTTAATTCTAATAAGCTTTATATAAAATCTATTATGATCTTTTATTATATTTTTATTAATATTTTTAGAATCTGTATTTTTTTATATAGTTAGTGATTAATTAGTTTATTATAATTATAATTATTATATTTTTTAATATAGTTTTTAATTAATTTTTTTATTCTTAGAAAGTAATATATTTGTTGTATCTTTTTTACTATTTAGTTAATTCTATAATATTCTTTAATTAGTAAATTATAGTTTATTTAAATAACTTCTGTAATTATTAAAAATAGTATTAATATTAATCCTCTCTAAATAGCTAATCTATTCTTAATTATTACTTTATTATTATATAGTGTTATCTATAGTATTTTGTTGTTCTTAATAACTTTTATTATTTTTTTATAAAAATCTATGTTTTTTATTGTAATTGTTATTGCTAATATTACTTTATTATTATAATAAATTCTATCTTCATCTTTTATTAATATATTTATCTATAGCTACTATATTCTAATTACATAATCTGCTCTTCTATTTAATATATTAATAATAATATTTTTTTTCCTTTAATATGTTTAATTTAAAATTTAAATCTTAATAAATATTTTAATTATCTAACTTATCTACTAATAAGCTTTTTTATTATTATAAAATATTTTAGATTATAATAATTATTTTTTATAATTATTTTTTCTTTAACTCCTTATAAATAGTATCTTTATTACTTAAATACTTTAATTATTATAAGTAGTTCTCTATTATAAATATTATAATTTTTTTTTTATAATAATAAATTGTCTAGAGTAAAAAATAATAGGTCTTAATTTTCTATTATCTCCTAGTTATTTTAAAATAATCTCTAATATATATTCTAATATATTTAATTAAATTATATTTAATTTCTTTAGATTATAAAATATAAGAATTAGTACTTTTTTAATTAATTTCTTAACTTTCTTAAATACTTATTATTATTGTTCTATTTAATTAAATTCTTAATCTTTTTATAATAGTTCTATAATTAATTATATTATTTCTATATAATTCTTTAAATATCTTCTAACATATCCTATTATGTATAGAAACTATTATATTTTATTAATATTTATTAGAATAGGCTAGTTAAGTATTGCATTTTTCTTTTCTAATTAGATTTTTAATTCTTCTAGTATATAAATCATTTCTAGATAATTGATAGTTATAGTATTAAATTTACACTTCTTAATCTTAAGTATTAATCCTTTATTTATAAGTACTATTATAACTAGTTATATATATTCTTTATATTTTTCTGGGTTTTGTAAATATATAATAATATTATTAAAATAAACTATGATAAACTTGTTTAGATATTTCTATAGAATATATATTATATATTATACAAATTGTGCTAGTAGATTCTTTAAATCTATAGATATAACTACTTATTTAAATAGTTCTTTATTTATAAGAAAAGCTATTTTTTAAATATTATCTTTAGCTATTCATAGATTATAATAACCCTATTGAATATTAAAGACTATTATAATCTTTACTCTCTATAAAAGATCTCTCTTTTATTTCTGATAAGGCATCTTATTTATATTATTTATTATTCTATTATTTAATATTCTATAATTAATAACTATTTGCTTAGTTAGATCTTTCTTATTAATAAATATTAATTATGCTGATGCTTTTCTGTGTTCTAATTATATATATATTATTTTATAAAACTTGTTAATAAACTTGTTCTTAATGTGACGGCCTAGTACGATTTGGCTTGGCGGCACGCGGTTACTGCGGAAGTACCCGTGGGCCACCTCCTGTGGATAAATCACATATAGGGAAGATATGGGGCTAGATATATTTTATAGAGATTACTCTATATTTTGATTTATACTATAGATTATTAGAAAATCTATATAATATTAAAAAGGGCAAATAGCTTTTACTAGCTAGTATTCTATATTATTAGAATCTTCTAGAAATCTAGATTACTAGACACTAATATATAATAGAGATAGCTTATAGATATCTAGAATAGAAGAAAGTATAAGTAAAAAAAAAATAATTAATAATTATTTTTTTCTCTTGTTCTTTTCTCTAGTTTAATCTCTTTGTGTTTAATAATCAAATAGATTTAGTATTATATTATTATATTAGACTAAACTTTATTTACTTACTAATATTAATTTTTATAAATTTATAAATAGATTAATATCCTAACTTTAGATAACTTAATATGCTTAATTTAAAATCATTTTTTTCTTTATCTTATTATTTTTAAACTAAAATCTAGATTTTAGATTTAAAAATTAAAATAGTTTAATTGCTTAAGCTAGTACTAGAGAAACTAAATAAATATTATCTATTATATCTTTTTCTAGAAGTAGAAAATAATAAAGAATAAAAATTTTAAAATATTAAATATAAGATATTTAAGAAGTATATAAATAAGAACTTAGTTATACTATTTAGTTAATTAATATAAAAATAGTATAAGAATTTATACTAAATTAATATATTAAAGAAGTAATAAGATATTTATAAAGAGACTATTACAAATCAGTATAAAGTAATAAAGAAATTAGTAAAAGAATAAGATCTTTTATAATATTAATTTATTAAATTAAGCCTTAAAGAATCCTTTTTTATTATTAAAAATAATAGTAAAAAGATTACTAAATTTTCTAATAAATTAGCCTTAATTAATAAAAAAGATTCTTTTTTTAACTTCTAGCTTATTAAAGTTAAAAATAAACTAAAAACTAATACTAATTACTATCTAGACTCCTTAATTTATATAATATAAATATAATATATATGCCATAGAAAAGTAGTAAATTATATTCTTTCTTAATTCTAAGATAATATTACTAAATTATATAGAGATATTAAGGATATTTTTAAACATTTTAAGACTATCTATTATAATATAAACTGAGTTATTAATATAAAGGCTATATTTTACTATCTAATTATAAAATTAAATAACTAATTTTAGACTTTCTTATTAATATTTATATATTATATCTAAGAATTAAAGACCTTATATGCATAATAAAAGAATAAATTATATAATAAGCTAAGCCTTAAATTAATAAAATTAATAATTAAAGAAGTAAATTATAATAATATCTCTTACTTTAAATTTATAACTTAGTATACTTAAATAGCTAATTGCTTAGAGCAGATTTAAGAAATTAAGAAATATATTTATTTATATAATAATAAAAGAGATTAAATTATAAAAATATTATATAATTAATCTAATACTAATACTAGTAATAGCTTTAATAATAATAATAAGAGAGTATAATAGAACTGCTTAAGTAAAAAAGAATATATTAAACTCTTTAAAGAAGAAAGATATTATTATTATAAGATTTAAAGATATTAAATTAATAATTGCTCTTTTAAGAATAGTTAATCTAAAAATAATATTACTGGGTAATTTAAAATAATAAATAAAGACAAGCAAGCTATTATTTAGAAAGAAGATTCTAATTTAGAAAATAATAATATCTAGAAAAAATCTCTATTCTAAATAAAATTTATATTAATTTATATGAATTAAATATTAAATAGTTAATAAAATCTAATAAAGAAAGTTTTGCTATATTTATATAATTTATTTAAAAAATATACTTAATATTTATTAAAGTATTAATTAATATTAGAGTAAATAGATTAGCATTTATTAATATCTATTTAGTCACATTGCTGGTAAGATTTTTTAATCTTAAGATAATATCTTTGAAAGAGCTAGTAAGAATAAAAAAATATAATAAGAAGGGATAAAATAGAATCTCTTATGTATTTAAGTTGATATTAGTTATTAATAGAAGATACTATATTAAAATATTATTTTTAATTCTTAATATTGGAATATATAATATAATATTAGGTAGAATATGATTTACTAAGTATAATATCTTAATAGATTGCTAGAAGTAATGATTAATTTGGCCTGAAGATATCTTCTTAGAAGATTAGATTATAAAGACTAATTACTATATAATTTTTAGAGTTATTTTATAATAATTAAGAAATATTAATCTATAGTATTAGAAGAATATAATGTGCTATAATTATTTTATAAAAATAAAGGACTAGATAATAGAAAAATCTAATCTAAACTACTTTTAAGTCTAGAATTTAGAAGCAAAGAATCTTATTAATTAATTAAAAAAGAAAAAAGCCTGATTAGATATTCTTTTATCTTTATTTAGAAAGACTACTCTAATTATATAGGGCTATATATATTAGTAAAATTATTAAGAATTATTTAGAAAAATAAGAAAGGTCTTAGCTGAAACTTTAAAAGAAGAAATAAAAGATAAGTTAAAAAAAGAATTTTTAGATATAAAGTAAGAATAGATGTATTAAAAGAAAGTCTAAGAAATATTAAAGAAAATAAATATAGTATTTATTAATATAATAGGATTTAATATAAATATTAAAATAAAGGATTTAGTCTTATTAATAATAAGTCTTTATAAGATTAATAGTATTATTAGAGTAAGGAAGAATCCATTAGAACTTATAATACTTAATATTAAAGAAATTTGAAAATAATTACTAAAGATATATAAAGACTATATAAATATATTCTTAAAGGATCTATTAGATTAGTTATTAATATTTAAACTTTATAACTATAAGATTGAACTAATTAGAAAGAATATATTAAGATATAGTTCTTTTTATAAAATAATCTTAAAAGAATTAGAAATGATATATAAATATATTCTTAATAATCTTTATAAAAGATTTATTAAATTAAATAATGTTTTCTTTATATTATTAATCTTAATAATTAGTAAATCTAAAAAGAGAATATAATTTTATATTAATTACTAAAAATTAAATATTATAACTAAGAAAAACTAATATTCTTTATTCTTAATTAACAAGGTCCTTAATTAAATTAATAAAGTATAGGTTTTTATTAAACTAGATATTCAATAAGGTTTCTATTGAATAAGAATGTATTTTAATTTAGAAGATTTAATTATCTTCTATACATAATATAGTATATATAAATATAAAGTAATACTCTTTAGAGTAATAAATAGACTAGTAATATTTTAATACATAATTAATAATATTTTTATAAATGTACTTGATAGATTTATAATAGCTTTTATAGATAACTTATTAATTTATAGTGAAAATAAACTTAAGTATTAAGTGTATGTTAAAAAGATGTTTTAATATCTCTAGAAAGTAGGATTATAAGTAGCACTTTATAAGTATAAATTCTATATTAAGTGAACTAAGTTTCTTGGATTTATTATTATACTAAATAGTATTAAAGTTAATCTTAAAAAGATTGAAGCTATTTAAAAATAGAAGTCTTTAATAAATATAAAGAGAGTATAATTATTTTTAAAATTTTATAATTTCTATTATATCTTTATTAAATGTTATAGTAAGATATTATAATTGCTTAATTAACTAACTTAGAAAGAAATATTCTTTATATAAAGTAATACTTGTAATATAATATTCTAGGAATTTAAGAAAAAACTAATATTAATCTTAATTCTTAAATATTACTAGTATAATTTAGAAATATAATTAGAAACTAATGCCTTAGGAGAAGTTATTATAATAATATTATTTTAATAATATACTAATGGTAAGTAGCATTTGGTAGTTTATTTTTTTAAAATAATAGATTTTATATAAGCTAAATATGATATTTATAATTAAAAAATACTAGTAATAATATAAGCTTTAGAGATATAATAAGCTAAGCTTTAAAGATTAACTAGAAATAAATTTATCTAGATTCTTACTAATCACTAAATCTTAGAATATTTTATAATAATAAAAAAGCTTAATAATAGATAAGTATAATAGTTAAAAACTCTTTTTAGATATAATTTTTATATTAAATATTAATCTAGATTTTTAAATAAAAAAGTTAATATTCTAATTTAATATATGAAGGATAATTAATAATCTAAGAAAAAGGATCTCTTATTATTACTTTCTAGCTAATTTAATTTTTAGATTATAAAGGAACTCTAAGAATAGAATTATATATAGGAAGTAGAATCTAAGTTAGAAATTTTAATTATTATAAATAATATATTATATATTATTACTAGAATCCTAAAAAGTAATTAGAAGAGTTAAGAGACTATAAAATATTATAAAATAGCTAGAGATCCTAGATCTAATTAGGATTTGATTGATAATTAATTAATATTTAAAAAGAGACTTTATATACTAAATAAAAGAGATTTTAGAGTATAATTACTAAATAAGATATATTAATAATCTATTATTACTCACTCTAGAAAGAATAAGATAAAGAAATTATTAAGAGAATAATATTACTAGAAGATATAGAATTAAGATGTTAAGTGATATATTAATAATTATCTTATATATAAGAGAATAAATATATATAGAGACTTACTATTAAAATTATTAAAGCTACTGCCTATATCTATTTAACTATAGTAGTATATATTAATAAACTTTATATCTTATCTAGAGGATAAATATAATTTTAATATAACCTTTATAGTAGTAGACTAACTAAGTAAAAAATTAAGATTAATTCTCTATACTAAGAATATCATAGCTAGAGAGATAATTAGACTATAGATTAGATATATATTTCCTAAGACTAGTCTACTAGATTTAATAATATTAGATTAAGAGAGATAATTTATATTAGAATTCTAGATAAAAATATATTATATTTTAGAGATTAAGCTGAAGTTATTAATAGTATATTATATATCTATAGATAGGCAAATTAAAATTATAAATTAATATCTTTTAGTCTATTTATAATCTTATATTAGCTTCTACTAAAATAATTGATTTAAATAATTATTAATAATAGACTTTACTATAGTATTCTTATCTTAGGAATTAATTAGACTATTATTATTTAAGATTAAAAGAGGTTTTATACTAAGAATATCTTTTAATTAATTATTACTAAATAATAAGAACTCTATATAGAATTAAAAATAAGTCTAAATCTAGATAAAATACTTATAATAAATATAAGATTATGTAAGATAGAATATAATATAAGTATAAGAATAATAGAAAATATAAATAAATAAATATCAATAAGAGATAGATTTTAATATTAGAGATAAGGTTATATTAATAATTAAGCATCTTAATAATAGATAATCTAATTAGAAGTTTTCTTATTAGAACTTAGACTTATTTAAGATTTTTATAAAGAAAGAAAATATATTTAAATTAAAGCTTTTTAAATATTTTTAAATATATCTAGTCTTTTTACTAGATAAATTTTAAAAGATATACTTAATAGAACTATTACTAGAGTAGATTAAGAACCTTTTACTATTAATTAAAATTAATAATTATAATAAATAGGAAGTTAAATAGATTCTTAATATATAAATATATTACTAAAAATTATAATATTATATTTAATAGTAAGGCTATAATAATAATATAATATAATACCCAACAGGAAATTTCAAAAATATATTAAATATTATAAAAGCATTCTATGATTCTTACCTAGAAAAACCTAGATTATTATTATATTTAAAGAATTAGCTATAGGTGGCTAAGAAGGATAAATTCTTATCTAACTATAATAAAGATAATATATTATTATTAATTTAATATTTAGGGCAAATATTATTTAGAATAAGAGATAATATAATAATTTAATATAATTTAGTTTAGCAGTATATAATTATTATAGAAGTACCTATAAGTTGTTTTTTATAAATAAATTATATATAAGGAAGAAATAAGGCTAGATATATCTTATAAAGATTATTTTGTATTTTAATTTATGCTATAGATTGCTAGAAGATTTATATAATATTAAGAAAGGCAAATGACCTTTGCTAGCTAATATTCTATATTATTAGAATCTTCTAAAAATCTAGATTACTAGGTACTAGCACACAATGAAGATAGCTTACAGGTATCTGGAGTAGAAGGAAGTATAAGTAGGAAGAAAAAGGCTGGTAATTATTCTTTTCTCTTCTTCTTCTCTCTAGTTTAGTCTCTTCGTGTTTAGCGACCAAATAGATTTGGTATTGCATCGTCACAATCCTAATATATCTAATTAAATTATATTTAGTTTTTCTAGATTATAAAATATAAGAATTAATGCTTTCCTAACTAATTCTTTAACTTTCTTAAATACTTACTATTATTATTCTATCTAATTAAATTTTTAATCTTTTTATAATAATTTTATAATTAGTCATATTTCCTCTATATAATTCTCTAAGTATCTTCTAATATATCTTATTATATCTAAGAATTGCTATATTTTATTAATATTTATTAAGATAGATTAATTAAGTATTATATCTTTCTTTTTAAATTAGATCTTTAATCCTTCTAGCATATAAACTATTCTTAAATAATTAATAGTTATAATGTTAAATTCAAATTTCTTAATCTTAAATATTAATCCTTCATTTATAAGTACTATTATAACTAATTATATATATTTTTTATGTTCTTTTAGGTTCTGTAAGTATATGAAAATATTATTAAAGTGTCGGAAACTTCGGTTTAATTACCGTCGAGTATAGCTAGGATAGCTATTAATGGGCAAAGTTAATAGGCTTCTAGTATATAAAAGTTGTAAAGAAATAAATAAAGTCTTAAAATAAGATAGAATATTCTAATTAATAGAAAATTATATATTTAAGTTATCTTAGTTAATTCAAGATAATAAAAGAAAACTAAATATATAATAAATAAGCATTTTTATATAATTTTTCTCTATTATAGTTATTATAAAAATCCTCTAATTTCTTTAATTTATAGATTATAATTATTATAAAAATCTTTTAATTTCTCTAATACTCTAACTTTAAGGCTTTATAGATAATCTTTTATTCTAGTGTATATTAATTTTATAGTAATTAATCTAATTTATTAGCTATAATATTTTAATTCTCTAATAATCTTCTCCTTTAAAGGCTAGTATCTTAATAGCTTAATAAATAGCTTATATTCTTTAAAGTATAGATAATTAATTTTAACTTTTTAAATATTCTAAATATATAATCTTATAATTTTATATTAACTATATCTTTAAAAAAAATAATTTTAAAAAATTCTTTTCTCTCATATATTAAGTAATTTAGCATTATCTATTATTTCCTATATAATTAATATAATAATTTAGAAAAAACTTATATTAAAGTAGAGTTTTCTAAATATTATAATAAGTATATTTATATAAATAATTATTATTATATTAATATACTTATATCTAAAATAATATAAAAGTATCTTTCTAAAGCCTAAGAATATCTTTAAGAAGAAAAAAAATAAATTTTAGCTAAAATTCTTTATTTATAAAAATAGTAAAAATTATTAAAGAAATAAGCTAGTAAATTTTTTTAAAAAGATATAAAAAATATTAAAAAATTAGAAAGATTAAAAAAAATAAAAGAAAAGATAAAAGTAAAATAAATAAAAGAATAATAAGAGATTAAAAAGCTTTTAATTATCACTTTTACTTTATAAAATAATGACTTTATTCTTAATATTAACTTTGATTTTTCTATCTTTCTTAATTATATCTTTATTTTCATTTTTAAATCTTTTTAAGGCAATTTAAATATCTAATAAGTTTTTATATATCTTTTTTAGATCTATATCCTTTCTATTTTATAAGATAATAGATATATCCTTTTTCTAACTTATATTGTAATATTCTTTTAACTTTATATTCCTTATTATTTACTATTTTATTTTTATTTATTAGATTAATTATTAATTCTAATAATAAGATATAAAATATTTAATATATTTATATTCTTATTAGTAGCTAAAGTTTATAATTATTATTTATAAGTTTTTCTTTAATAGTGAACAGCTTAAATTTAATTATATTAAATTTATTATTTGATTTTATGCTTTTAATATTAAAATTTTTTAATCTTAGTATTTATTATAATAGGTAAACTCTCTTTTTCTTTTTAAGTGCTAGCGCGTTCTTGTACTTTTTATTATAATATTTTTTTATTCTTATTTCTGCTTATTTAATATCTTTTAATAAATTATTATATATTATTATATATATATTACTTGAATATTTATTTTATTTAATACTTTTTCTTATTTAATATTTTCTTAACTTATCCTTGGAATTTTTTCTAAATTAATAAAATGTGATACTTATTCTGTTAATGTATTTATTGTATTATTTATTATAAACTAAGTAATTGGTAGTAACTTTATCTAATTATCTTGGTTTTAATTTAAGTAATATCTTAGATATTATTTAATTACTTGAATTATTTATTTAATCTAATTATTAGTCTATTAATAATATATAGTTAATAGATTATATTCTATTCTATAATTTTTTATAATTATTTATTAAAATTTAAATATAAATAACTTATCTTAATTAGATGTAATCTCATTTAATAATCTAAATATTATAAATATTTTTTATAATATTAGTGTTACATATTATTGTGCTATTAAACTTTTTAGTATTGGCTTTAGGATAATATATTTTATAAGTTTATCTATAATAATAATAGCTTTAGTATATGTAATTTTTAAAATAAGATTTTTGGACTCTGGTAAGTCTTATATAAAATCTATTGTGATCTTCTATTATGTTTTTATTAATATTTCTGGAATCTATATTTTTTTATATGGTTGATAGTTGATTGATTTATTATAATTATAATTATTATATTTCTTGATATAGTCTTTAACTAATTTTCTTATTCTTAAAAAATGATATGTTTATTATATCTTTTTTATTATTTAGTTAATTCTGTGGTGTTTTTTAATTAGTAAATTATAGTTCATTTAAATGATTTTTGTAATTATTAAAAATAGTATTAATATTAATTCTCTTTAAATGGTTAATCTTGTCAGAGAATCAGAACGTCACAGCCAATGGATCAGGTTAGTCACTATGAGACTAATGCACACTGGAACAAAGGATTATCTGCGAAGCCTTAGGGTTAGGGTAATAGAGCCAGCAGAGCTGTCGCTATATTGACTATGTTGGTTAGGATAGAGCAAGTAGAGCTGTTGTTATATTAGCTATAATAAAGGAAAGCTATATAAGGACACTTATTTACTATATATTTAGTTTTCTTCTATTATCTTAAATTAACTATAATAATTTAAATATATAATCTTCTATTAATTAGGATATTTATAGTCTTATTTTTATTTTTTTTATCTATTAAGATCTTTTTACCTTAGAAGTCTATTAACTTTGCCTGTTAATAGTTATTTTAATTATATTTAATAATAATCTAACTGAAGTTTCTGATAATTTAAAATCTTTAATTAAAAAAAAAGTCTTAAAAATAAGTAATAATAATATCTTAAATCCTAGTTTTAGTAATTCTAAGTTCTAATTTATAAACTATTAATATTAGCAGTAGAAATATTATAATTACTAATAATAGAGACATAGCAATACTATTATAATATATTAAAAAACTAGAATAAGTAATAGTTAATAATAAAGAAAGAATAAATTATATATTTTAAGAAATTAAGATTAAAACAGTGATTTTATTTAAAAGAGAATATAGAATCTTTAAGATATACCTTATTTAGATATAACTCTATTTTATATATAATAGTAAATAAATTATAAATAAGTCTAATAAAGTATTAGTAGTATTAAGCTTCCTTAATAAAGAAGTTATAAAATGGTTTGCTTTATATATTACTAATTAGTATTATATATATAATAATAAAGAACAAAGAAATCCTAAGATAATTATAATATTCTTTAGTTACTAGTACTATAAGAAGAAACTTAATTAGTTATAAAAAATTATTAATAAAGAGATTAAAGCTATTAATAAGATTTAATATATTAAATAATAGACCTTAGTTGGAGAATATATTTTGAAATTCTTATAGATATTAAAAGAATTATTATAAAATAATTAAGGATTTAGAGACTAGTTTTATAAAGGATTAAAGAACAATGTTAAAAATTAAATCTTAATAATAATACCATAATCTAAAATATTTTAAAGTAATAATGGAAGCAGTATCTTAAATTAATTTAATTATCTATACTTAATAAATAAAAAAGAGAGAGTTTAGAAGAAATAAGATAAATATTTACCAAAGATAAATTAAAGATAAAGATAGAGATATAATAATATAATTAAATATAATTTTACTTAAAGAAGAAAAGGATAAGCTAAAAAAGAATAAAGCTTATTTTAATTATAAAAAATTAAGTTATTTTATAAATTAATATTAAAAGTTAAGAAAGAATTAGAAATTAATTATTTTAAATTTAAAAGAGTAAATCACAATAATAATTTTATTAATTTTAGTTAATAATAGCAAAGCTAATAGAACAGCTAATAATAAGATTAATTTTAATAAAGACTTAAAGCAATTAGTTAAAGATAAAGAATAATAATTAAAATAAATAATGAACTATAAATAAATCTAAGTAGAATAGATATAATAAATTAAAAAGTAGAAAGTTTTAAAGCAATTAAAAGAAATACTTAGTAATCTAAGTAAGAAAGATAAAAAACAAAAATAGAAAAGATTTAGTCTTAGAAAGAGTATTAAATAGATAAGATAAGTTAGCATTAATATAAGAAAGGGATACTAATCTTATAATTTAGAAGAAGAATTAATTAGTTAAGTATTTCTTATATATTATTTTAAAAATATTAAAAACTTATTAGAAAGATATAATGAAGATATTAATTTAGAAAAAATCAACACAGAAGACTTTAATATAAGAGATATTTAAGTAAGATCTCTATTAAAAGAATTACTTTATACTCAATTAATATTATAAGATAATAAGTTAATAATAATAACTTATAAGGACTTATACTGAGAACTAGATAAAAACCCTATTAAAAAAGAACTAAGAAAAATATAAAATAATATTAATTAATCTTAAAAGAATAATCAGTGTAGTTATATATTAGTAAATATAACTTGCTAGGAGAGGTCTTAAAAGAAATAGAAAGATTATATTAAAGTGTGCAAATATTATAAAGAATAGATATATTATATGTACTAATAATATAGATAAATATATATACCTCTAGTAAATATATATAAATATATATTATATAAACAAGAATAATACTTTTGCAATAGAATGACTAAATATATAAGAAATTACTCTTATTATCACTATCTAGCATTAGGAGGAAATTTATATTAGAAAGTATATTAGATAATATATTATAACTTATTATGTGAAATATATCTTATAGAAAAAGAATAAAAAAGATAATTTTTAAAGATTTTAGAAGTAATTAAAGAATTAAGACTTAAATATTTATAAGAATAGATAGAATACTAGTATATCTATCAAGAATCCATATATTCCTATCATAATGATATTATAATCACTAAATGCGAAGCAGAAGAACTATATAAATAGTATTACTATAATATTAAAGAATATTTTAAATATTAATAAAGATACTAAGAAAAGTATATAATTATAATTGAATTTATTATAACTATTATAAAATAGAAAGCAGTTAGTTAAATAGTAGTAATACTAACAAAAATTAATAAAAAAGATGCAAGGATTTTACTAGATTTAGAAATAGTCTATAACTATATTGAAGAAAAATTTATAAAAGAAGTAGAACTATTTATAATCTAAACTGATAAATAGGTAACTATTATCTCTATTAATAGAAAAATAATTAGTTAAGGCTACAAGAAGCAAGCATTAAATATTATTATAAAATTAGGATAATATATCATAACAGTTATACTTGACATTATATTAATATTAAGAGAATACTATAATACTATATTCAGAATAGCATGATTATAAATATAAAATCTAATAATTAATTAGATAAAAGGAATAATGATTGTTAATAAAATAATACTAAAAATATAAATAATTAAGAAGAGTATTAAAGAAATCATATAGCTATATAAGAAATTAGAAAAAATCCTTAGTATATTACTAGAAGCTAAAAAGTCAGTATAGAAGGTAAAAGAATAGAAATAGAAAATGATATTTACTAAAAATATTAAATATATTAATAAAAAAAATAAAGTATAAAATATAGAAAAATTATAAAATAGTTAAAAAGATTTAAGTAATAAAAGTAAAATATAAATTAAGAATAATAAAATAAAAGAGATTAAGATAATCTAATAAGCATAGATAATTAAAAAAATAAAAATTACAAAAAGGACATAAAAAATAAAATTAAAATTAAAAGAATTATATAAAAAGAAACTCATAGAAATATTAATAAAGCTATCTAAAAAATATCATAAGTTTATTAAATTATTTGTGAAAAAAGAATGATGATTACTAACATATAATAAAGAATTTGAAGTATAAATTAAATTAAAAGAAGGATTTATATTATCTTTAGTTAAATAATATTATAAGTTAAGAGATAAACTAAAACTTAAAAATAAATTTACTAATAAATTTTATAAAGTAATATATATATAATTAGAATCTAGAAAAGCATCAACATAATTGATATTTATTAACAAGAAAGATATAATTAAATAAATAATTATTAATTATAGAGCATTAAATAATAGAATAATAAATAATATAAATAAGATATCTTATTAGAAATAAAAGAGAGATTTTCTACAAGAAGCAAAGATTATAATAGTCTTTGATATTTAATAAGGTTATTATAATCTATAAATAACTGAAGATAATATTTAGAAAATAGCTTTTCTTATAGATAAAGGACTATTTAAATGAGTAATTACATCTATAGATTTAAAAAATCTACTAGTATAATTTATATGATATATAACATATATTTTATAGAAATATCTAAATAAGTTTATTGCAGTTTACTTTAATAATATTATTATATATTCCTAAAATCTAGAAGAATATGAAAAATATATATAATTAATTATAATAGTATTTATAAATAAAGGATTAACACTTAAGATTAAGAAGTATAAATTTGATATTATAACTATTAATTACTTAGGAATAATTTATATGCTAGAAGGATTAAAAATTAAATTAAAAAAGAAAGAGTGATATTTAACTGGCTTATTTTAATAAATGTTAATAAAATATAGCAATTTCTAGGCGCAACAGGATACATTAGAAGATACTTAAAAAACTATATAGAAATAACATAATTAATTATAGAATTATTAAGAAAAGATTAAGAATTTAATTAGATAAAATAATAATAATAAACATTTAAGAAAGTCAAGGAATTAGTTAAAGAAGCATTAATTTTTATATTTTATAATTTAGAGAAACTGAATATGATTTAATTAGATATATTAGAATATGTATTAAAAATTATTTTAGAATAATTAGGAGATAATAGAATATTAAGACCTATTATCTTTTATTTTAGACAATTTACTATCACAGAAAGAAACTATAATATTTATAATAGAGAACTACTTGTAGTAGTTAAAGCATTTAAATAATAAAGATATTACTTATAAGAAGTTAAAGAAGAAATAATTATAAAAAGTAATTACTATAATCTAAAATATTTTATAATAATAAAAGAGCTTACTGGTAGATAAGTTAAATAATTAGAATATTTATTAAGATTTAAGTTTTAAATTGAATATATTAAAAGAAAAGAAAGCATTATCGTTGATGTGTTAAATAGAAGAGTAGATTATGTAATTAGAATATAATAGTTATAGATAAATATATTAGTAGAAGATAAAGATAAAATTTGTTATAATAATAAAGTAATATTAGTAATAATAATTATAATAGAAAGTAAAGGTTTTTATTAAAAAATAATAAAAGCTATTAGGAATAATAAAATACTATAGATAGTACTATATAATAATAAAGTAGTAATTAAGAATAGATTAGCTATTTAAAAAGGATTAATATTAGTATTATTTTTAATGATTATAGAAGTTATTTAAATAAATTATAATTTGCTAATTAAAGGATATTATGGAATTAACTAAATAGTGAAAAAGATATAATAAATATATTACTTTCTAAAAATGAGAAAATTAGTTAAAGATTATATTAAGAAATATAATAATTATAATTATAATAAACTAATTAACTATTGACTATATGAAAAAATATAGATTCTAGAAATACTAATAAAAGCATAGCAGAAGATTATAATGGATTTTATATAAGGCTTATCAGAGTTGAAAGATTCTATTTTAGGAATTATATATACTAAAGTAATTATTATTATAGATAAATTTATAAAATATATTATTCTAAAATTAATGCTAAAGAGTTTAATAGCATAATAATGCATAATATTAATATTATGAGAAGTGTTTATAATATTTAGATTATTAAGTGAAGTTATATCTAACTAAGATAAGTTATTTATATTTAAATTTTGATAGATAATTATAAAAAATTGTGGAATAGAATATAATTTATTAATAGTATATTATTAATAGACTGATAGCTAGATTGAATAAATGATTTAAGCAGTTAAGCAATATTTAAGATATTATTTAGATTGGAATTAAGATAATTAGGTAGAGTTACTACTAATTATTTAGTTTATAATAAATAATGTAATAAATGTATTAATAGGATAAGTATTATATTTTATTAATTTAGAAAGAATTTTAAGAATGAGTTGGGAAAATATTAAATAAGAAAAAGTATTAAATAAAGCAAATATCTAAGTAATATATATATAATTAATGTATAGCAATCTGTTAAAAGATATTAAATAGGTAGAAATAAGAATGAAGAAATATTATAATAAGAAGTATGAGGATATATTAGTACTTAAAAAAAGAAAGAGAGTTTATTTTTTATAATAAATATTAAGATTAAAAAATTTTAATGTTAAAAGTATAAGATTAAGTGATAAGTTTAATATAATTAAATTTAAGCTGTTTACTATTAAAGAAAAACTTGTAAATAATAATTATAAATTTTAGCTATTAATAAGAATATAAATATACTTAATATTTTATATCTTATTATTGAAACTAATAATTAATTTAATAAATAAAGATAAAGTAATAAACGATGAGAAATATAAAGTTGAGAGGATATTATAATATAAGTTAGAAAAAGGATATATCTATTATCTTATAAGATAGAAAGAATATAGATCTAAAGAAAATATATAGGAATTTATTAGATATTTGAATTATTTTAAGAAAATTTAAGAATAGAGATAGAAGTATAGTTGAGAAAGATAGAAGGATTAAAGTTGATATTAAGAATAAGATTATTATTTTATAAAATAATAGCTAAAAGTTTTTTAGTCTTTTATTATTTTTTTATTTATTTTATTTTCATCTTTTTTTCTATTTTTTTTAATCTTTCTAATTCTTTAATATCTTTAATATTAGACTGAATGAATTAACTAGTATATTTTTATAATAATTTTTATTATTTATTAAGATAAGTATGCTTTATTAAAAGAGTTTTAATTTTAATATTTATTTTATTATTATCCTTTTTTAGATACTCTTAAATATAAAAAAGTTTTTTTTATATGAGATTTGATGAAATTATTAAGATATATTTATAATAATTATTCTGCATATATTTATTATAGTATAATAATATTTTTAACTTTATATAAGTCTTGTTTAGTGAAGAATAATAAAAATAAGATAAAGGTAGTTTTATGTTAGATTGTTTAATTTATAGTATAAGATTATATTTATTAATATTTTGCTTTGAAGATATAGTTAATGTAAAATTATAAGATTATACATTTAGAATATTTAGAAAGTTAGAATTAGTTATTTATATTTTAGGGAATATAGACTATTTATTAAGTTGTTAAGATACTAGTCTTTAGAGAAGAGAATTATTAAAGAATTAGAATATTATAGTTAATAGATTAGGTTAGTTACTATAAGACTAATGTATACTAAAATAAAGGATTATCTATAAAGTCTTAAGATTAAGGTAATAAAGCTAGTAAAGCTATTATTATATTAATTATATTAGTTAAGATAAAGTGAGTAGAGCTATTACTATATTAGTTATAATAGAGAAAAGTTATATAAGAATATTTATTTATTATATATTTAGTTTTCTTTTATTATTTTAAATTAATTATAATAACTTAAGTATATGATCTTCTATTAATTAAGATATTTATAGCCTTATTCTTATTTCTTTTGTCTACTGAGATCTTTTAATCTTAGAAGCCTATTAACTTCGCCTGTTAATAGCTATCCTAGCTATACTCGACGGTAATCTAACCGAAGTTTCCGACAAATCTATTCTTAATTACTGCTTTGTTATTGTGTAGTACTATCTATAGTATTTTGTTGTTTCTAATAGCTTTTATTATCTTCTTATGAAAATCTATGCTTTTTATTATAATTGTTATTGTTAGTATTACTTTATTGTTATAATGAATTCTATCTTTATCTTTTACTAGTATGTTTATTTATAGTTATTGTATTCTAATTATATAATCTATTTTTCTATTTAATATGTTAGTAATAATGTTTTTTTTTTTTTAATATATTTAATTTAGAACTTAAATCTTAATAAATACTTTAACTATTTAATTTGTTTATTAGTAAACTTTTTTATTATTATAAAGTATTTTAGATTATAGTGATTGTTTTTTATAATTATTTTCTTTTTAACTTTTTATAAGTAATATTTTTATTATTTAAATACTTTAATTACTATAAGTAATTTTTTATTATAAATATTGTAGTTTTTTTCTATAATAATAAATTATCTAGAGTAAAAGATAATAGATTTTAATTTTTTATTATCTTTTAGTTATTTTAAAATAATTTCTAATATATATTCTAATATATTTGATTAAATTATATTTAATTTCTCTAGATTATAAAATATAAGAATTAATATTTCTCTAACTAATTTCTTAATTTTCTTAAATACTTGTTATTATTATTCTATTTAATTAAATTCTTAATTTTTTCTTAATAGTTTTATAATTAATTGTATTATTTTTATATAATTTTTTAAGTATTTTCTAATATATTCTATTATGTCTAAAAACTATTATATTTTTTTAATATTTATTAGGATAGATTAATTAAGTATTATACTTTTTTTTTCTAGTTAGATCTCTAATTTTTTTAGTATATAAATTATTCTTAAGTAATTAATAGTTATAATATTAAACTTATATTTCTTAATCTTAAGTATTAATCTTTTATTTATAAATACTATTATAATTAATTATATATATTCTTTATATTCTTCTAGATTTTATAAGTATATAATGATATTATTAAAATAGACTATAATAAACTTATTTAGGTACTTCTATAGAATATGTATTATATATTATGCAAATTATGCTAATAGATTTTTTAAATCTATAGATATAATTATCTATTTAAATAGTCCTTTATTTATAAGGAATATTATTTTCTAAATATTATCTTCAACTATTTATAGATTATAATAATCTTATTAAATATTAAAAATTATTATAATTTTTGCTTCCTATAAAAGGTCTCTCTTTTATTTCTAATAAGATATTTTATTTATATTATTTATTATTCTATTATTTAGTATTCTATAGTTAATAATTATTTACTTAATTATATCTTTTTTATTAATAAATATTAATTATACTGATACTTTTTTATATTCTAGTTATATATATATTACTTTATAAAACTTATGAGTAAATTTATTCTTAAGTTTTAATTTATCTCTTGATTTATGGTATTATTTAATTAAGAGTAGTATAAATTCTTTTTTTAGTTTAATTTATACTTTAAATTCTTTATTATATATTAATAATTGTTATTCTTTTTTTATAAATAGTTTAATAAATTTATGATATTTCTTAGGCAATTTTATTAATATTTCTATAAATTTCTTTTTATATAACTTTTTTGGTTTCTACTTTATCTTTTATATCTTTTCTATAATTTTTATTTTTTTAATTATTTATACTTATTAAATTATTTTAAAATCTTTTATTTTATAATTTCTGATTTTTATCTTTTTTTTATTACTTAGATTCTTCTAATTATTTTATAGCTTCTTTCTTTATACTTTATTTCTATTGTTAATATATATAATATTTTTAGTAAATATTATCTTCTATTTCTACTTATCTACTTTCTATTCTAATTCTTTAATAATTAATAGTATACTAAGGCTTTGCCCTAATTCCTTATATAGTTAAATAATTTCTTTAATCTTCTTTCTGATAATCCTTATTTATAATACTATATTATTAACTACTATTATTCTGTTTGTCTAGTTGATTATTAGGTTCTATATTTATAATTATATTATTTTAAACATAGTATTATAGTACTCTCTTGATACTGATATAATATTAAGCGTAACTTTTATAGTATATTGTCTTAATCTTACAACAATATTTAGTATTTATTTTTTATATCTTTAGCTGATTGTTTTACCACTAATTAAAATAATTATTGCCCATTTATTTGTTTATGTAATAGGTATTTTAGCTTCTTTTATAAATTCTTCTTTAATATAGTTATAAGCTACTCCTAAGTCTAATACAATTCTTATATCTTTTCTATTAATTTTTGCTAGTATTATAACTATTTAACTAACTACTTTTAGTTCCATAGTTATTATAATAAATTCTATTATAATTATATATCTTTCTTAGAATTATTGTCTTTATTTAATAAATTCTTTTATATTAATTATATGCTATTTATATAATCCTTTTATCTAGCATTCTATAGTTATAAGATTATTATAATAAGAGTGTGTTGATTTTTTATAAATATATTAGCATTTTAACCACTTTTATAGATATTCCAACTTTGATTCTAAAATAATAAATAGGATATTTAGAAATCATTCTAATGTTGCCTTTAGTCTAATATAAAGTTTATATAAATTATTATAATATATTGTCCAGTGAACTTTATAGTATAAATTTCCTCTAGTTAATAGATAATAATGATAAGAATAGTTTCTTATATATCTATTTTATCTATTATAAAAGTGTATTCCTTTTTTGTGTGAAATATACTCATATATTACTATTAGAGGTAAATGCATCTATCTATGCTTTTAATATATATAATATGTTTATTTATTATATTTCTTATATTTCCTAATATAGTTCTTTTATTTCTATTAAGACTCTTTCTAGTAGATTATATTAATAGATATACAATTATATAAGTTATCTCTTTAAGGATTTGTAGCATTTTTCTATGCTTTTATTTTTATTTTGTCCTTAATAGGGTTTTTTATTTATTTTTAGTATAGATTCTTATAGGTTATTATTTTTAATCTATTATTCTATAATATTAGTTAAGTATAAAGCAACTCTTTTAAAAAGAAATCTTTTTTAATATCTTCTGCACTAGATTTTCTTACTATTTCTTCTTTACTAAAATAACCTTCTTTTCTAAGTAATTTATTAGTACTACTTATCTAATTAATTTATTTCCTATAATTATAAGATTAGTATCTTATTCTTGCATTAATACTTACTTATTTTATCTATTTAACATTTCTTTTAAGACTAAATCTTTCTTATTTTTCTTTTTATATACTTTAATATTATATCTTATTTTTACTTAAATCATTAAATATTTATTTTAGCTATATTAATATATTCTTTTTATCTGCTTATCTTATTTATTCTATTTAAATCCTTTTGTAATTTATTATCTATTCTAGCTATTATTTTTTATTTTTAATTGACTATTTTAATTCTTTATTAGAATTAATTTTGTTATCAGCTATTTTATTAGTTTTATTAGTATTAACTAAAATTAATAAGATTATAGTTATAATCTACTTTTTTAAATTTAAAATAGCTAATTTTTAGTTTCTTTTTAGCTTTTAGTATTTATCTATAAAATAAGCTTTATTCTTTCTTATCTTATCTTTCTTTTTTTTAGATAAGATTATATTCAGTTATATAATTATATCTTTATTATAGTCTTTTAATAGATTTTATTATCTTACTTAATTTATTTTAAATTATAGAAATCCTTTATATTTTTTCTATTATTAAAACTCTTATTTTTTTATTTAATCTTAAATAGTTTATTATTAATCTTAATTATTATTTTAATAAAATTATTAATATTCTCTAATTAATTTATTTTAATTAATTCTATCTAAATTTTTTTTTAATATATTTTTAAATATAGCAATTTACACTTTGTTATTATATTTTAATAATATTATTATTTTTCTAAATTCTGTTACTAGTTTCTAAGCTAATCTAGTTTATTATAGATATTTTAACTTTTATTTAATAGTATATATTTTATTAATATTTCTAAATAACTATATAAGTTATTTCTTAAAGCTAATATAACTTATAAATATTTTAATAGTAATTATATTCTAATCTTTCTATGCTAAATTATAAAAGTTATTTATTATTAGCTATATTTAATTGACTATATTATTAGTAAGATAAATTATAATAAAAATTATCTTATTATAATTTTATTTAATCTTATTAGTTTTTATATATATATTTATATTTATTAAAAATAATTTAAGTTTAGAGTATATTCTATTAAATTTTATTAGCTTAGATAACTTAATCTTATTAGTAACTAATAATAAGCTTAATATTATCTATACTTTTAATTATTTAATATAGTTTTTTTATTTAATTTTTTCTTATTTAAGTTATTTAGAATATTCTCTAAGTTAATTTATCTAGTTATTTTTAACTTTTAACTTGTTTTTAAGTTACTATATATATTTAATTATCTAGTTAAGTTATTCTTTAAGAGTAATATAGTAGGCTAATATCTTATTATTTTTATTATAATATATTACTACTATATATTATTACTATTTTGCTATAATTTGGACTGCTTATTATAATTATTATTTTAAGATAAATAAATTATTATTATTTACTATCTTAAATATTTAGATAAAGATTTTATCTTTTATATTAAAGATCTTGAATTATTAGAAATTTTAATTTAATTACTATTAAATATAACTAGGATAGCTATTAATAAATAAAATTAATAAACTTTTAATATATAAAAATTATAAAGAAATAAATAAAGTCTTAAAATAAGATAAAATATTTTAATTAATAAAAGATTATATATTTAAGTTATCTTAATTAATTTAAGATAATAGAAGAAAATTAAATATATAATAAATAAGTATCTTTATATAGCTTTTCTTCATTATAGTTATTATAGAAATCTTTTAATTTCTTTAATCTATAGATTATAACTATTATAAAAATCCTCTAATTTCTCTAATCTATAGATTATAGCTATTATAAAAATCCTCTAATTTCTCTGATACCCTAACCCTAAGGCTTCATGGGTAATCCTTTGTTCCGGTGTGCATTAGTCCCGTAGTGACTAACCTGATCCATTGGCTGTGACATTCTGATTCTCTGACATAAAGTAAACTGCAATAAACTTATTTAAATATTTCTATAAAATATATATTATGTATTATACAAATTATACTAATAGATTTTTAAATCTATTAATACAACTATCTATTCAAATAATCTTTTATCTATAAGGAATATTATTTTCTAAATATTATCTTTAGTTATTTATAGATTATAATAATCTTATTAAATATCAAAGACTATTATAATCTTTGCTCCTTGTAAAAGATCTTTCTTTTATTTCTAATAAGGCATCTTATTTATATTATCCATTATTCTATTATTTAGTACTCTATAATTAATAATTATTCATTTAATTATATTCTTTTTATTAATAAATATCAATTATACTGATACTTTTCTATGTCCTAGTTATATATATATTTTTTATAAAACTTATCAGTAAACTCATTCTCAAGTTCTAATTTATTTCTTAATTTATAATATTACTTAACTAAGAGTAGCATAAATCCTGTCACGCGCCTGGATCCACCCTAGTTGTCACTGGTTGTGTTGAGGTACGATACGATGGTTGAACCACACAAAGGTTCATGAGGGTAACTTGTCAATAAGATCAGATATATTTAGACTTATTAGTAATAAAGGTTAGTTAATTATAATTAAGATAGAAGAAGCACTTTAAAGTATTATAATACTTTAAATAGATTTGCCTTACTGATTCTTGTGACGGGGGTTGCAAGAACGTAGCTGGGATTCGGCTTCGGCCTAGGAATAGATTCGAATATAGAACGTATATACATGTATGCTCAGCAGTTAATTACTGCTTTATGAAGGCCTAAGGCCACCCACGGTTATAAGGCAGTATATATCAAGCCGCTAGTCTAATTAATGGTAGGAAGCTGAATAAGATTATATATTTACTATACTTTAAAGCTATTTTTAACTCTATCTAGGATTT
This sequence comes from Talaromyces atroroseus, assembly GCF_001907595.1. NCBI lineage: Eukaryota > Fungi > Ascomycota > Eurotiomycetes > Eurotiales > Trichocomaceae > Talaromyces > Talaromyces atroroseus. The sequence continues at coordinate 63,752 of NW_017971456.1, forward strand.
TACCTTATAACTATCCTTCTCTTTATAAGGGTATATCTCTGAGCCTAAAACTTCGCAGATTTATAGAATTTAGTATGTAGAATTAATAGTTTAAGTTTTATAATAAAATCCTTGTTTTTAGTAGAGAAATTAAAGATAGATAATAGATATTAAATAAAGGATTAAATATATAGGAAATAGTTAAAATTAGTACTAATAGTAAGTATATATAAATTCTTATCTCTTTTATTCTAATTTCCTCTTTTTTTCTTTTCTCTTCCTCAGCCTTATCTTCTTCCTTAATAATAAGTATTATCTTAATATTATACTTTTTCATTAAAATTTTATTAAATATAGATTTAGTATATTCTATATTATTAATTTCTTACTTTTCTTATATTGATTTGATGCTTAAGGCAATAGTAAGATAGTTTTAACTATCTTATAATTGAATATAATAGTCAATTTAAAGTATTTAACTCTAATAATTTAAATTTATTCTAGCTATCTTTCTCTTTAAAAGTAGCATTCTAATATTTAAGAAAATATTAATATAATAGTAATTTACTATTATTAATCCTAATTTATTTTTATATTTAGAGTATCTTATAAAAATATTATCTATATAGGTAAGTTAGCTATATAAAATAAGTCATAAAGTCAGACAAATATTAATATAGATAAATAAATAATCTAAATCTCTATATACTCCTAAAAGTCCTTTAGTTAAGTCTCTTAGTATAATCTCTATTCTTAATACTATATTTGATAACTCTTAGTCCTCTATATTTCTGAAGAGTAAGATGAGTAATAATATTCTATGTATAGAGTTTTAATATTAATAGGATATAAAAATATACAGTTAAGTCTTTATATAAACTCTTATGCTTAATCTGCTTTTGATTTTGGGCTATTTTAAATTTTTATAACTATATTAAATAGTAGCATACTTATTATAATATTATAACTTAGTTATATATATATTATTAAATACTTAAATATAAATATATTTTTGTAAATATATATTTATAACTTTAGTTTAAATATTTATATTATTAAATATTTCTTATTTTATAATTAATACTAATAGTTTATAGTATCCTAAGTCTCTATTAAACTATTTAAAGGCTTTAGCTGATAAGTTTTATTAGGATTTAATAGTAGAAAACTTTAATAATTAATATTATGTATTAGATAAAGCATTTAAGGCTTTAAATTATATATCTAGAAAATATATTATTAAGATAGACTCTAGTACTAAAATTAATAATAAAAGTATAGCTTTAACTTAGCTTAGTCTATTTAAAAAGTATTTAATTATAATAATTTATATTACTTTATTAAAGGAGCTTTATTCTTATTATTTTTGTTTTTAATTAATATATTTAGCTGATAACCTTACTAACTTTAATAGAGAAAAAGGATCTTCTTTATTTCTTCTTATTGAGTCTATTTATAGATAGATATCTATATCTAAGCCTTTAAGCTCTTAATTTTATAATTTGTCTTTTTAACTTTTATAATTAATTAGTTAAACTTTTATTAATTATATAATGTAAGTTTTCTTTAAATTTTATAATTAATAACTTTTATTAATAGTTCATAATATAAAATAGGTTTTATATTTATCTTTAGCTATTATAAATTAAACTTTTTTTTATCTTTTCTTTCCTTACTTTAAGTTATAAATAGTCTTATAATTTTGAAGGTAGATTTTAAATATAGTATAATTACTAATATTCTTCTTAGGTTCTTATATGCAATCTTCTTTAAGGTAGTTTATCTACTTAATAAAATATATTTTATTCTTTTCAGAATCTTTTTCTATATAAATTTCTTTAACCTTATATTCTTTGACGTTATTTATAATAAGACTATCAGATGGGGTTTTATTTCTAGCTATGTCTTTAAATAATTCTAGTAGTAAGATATAAAATATTAAATACAACTATTAGTATTATGGGGGTATTTTTAGCTTATATATATTTATTCTTTATATATCTAGTACTTAAAAGAGTTTAATAAACTTAAAATTAAACTTTAATTTCTTCCTGTCTAGGAGATAGATGTTTATAGTTTATAATATTATCTTATTACTAATTTAAAATTACATTATTATGTATTTCTTATTAAAATATTTAAACTAATTCTCTAATATTTCTTTTAATAGCTTTTAAAGTTCTTTATATTTAATTTATAGTTAGATTATCTATTTAGTTATTAGTATTTAATCCTTCTTTATCTTTAAGATTTCCTCATTAAAATCTATATCTAGGGAATCTTAATTAATATTAACATGAATATCCCCCTGAAAGCCTATTAGTACTTTAATAGATAATATCCTAGTGGTACTATATATATTATTATTATATATATATTAAGCTAGTGCTAATCATTGTGCCTAGTTATCTTATAATAAATTGATATATAACTAAAGATAATATTCTAATATTTAATTCTATTATTCTATTTGATTATTAATTTAAGAATAATAGATTATATTAATTCTTCTTTTTATATTAAGATACCAACAGAGTGTTTTTTAGAATATAACTATAAATATCATTATCTGATTGCTCATGATATTTTTAGGTATAATAAAATATTTAACCATTAATTTATATATAGTCTCTGCTAGTTCTTTTACTAATATAGTAATAGATATAAATTTATATATAATATATTTTATCAATAGTTCTATAATAACTATAATAATATTATATGTTTTTCTTCTCTAATTTAAAGATGAAAGCTCTACTATGAAATCTAAGATAACTAACTTCTAAGATTTTATAGATTTTAATAATAGCTTTATTAGCCTATATTCTTTATGTTGTAATATATAATTATATTAGCACTTTATATATATTAAATAATAGTATTAAACTATATTATAAAGCCTTTACTAGAAATATTTTAATAATATTATTTCATATGTTCTTTTGACGCTAAAATAACCTCTTTATAAATTATTATAATTAACTTATAGAACTTCTTGCCTAAGTGTATAGTTATATAATATATATACTATACCTTTAAATCTAAGTAGATTATTAGCTCTAATATACTAATAGGAATAATCTACTTTTAAATTTAAATCTATTATCTATTTTTATATATTCCTAACTTATACATCTACTTACTAGCAATAATAAATAACAGCGGCAAGCTTTTTAGGTATATCTAAATAGACTATCTCAGTTATAATAGCTACTACTACTTTAGACCTTAATATTAAGAATTCTAGACTTCTTATAATATTAGTAACTATTTCTTTTTAACTGCTAGATATATTTTAATACCTAGAGTTTAAATTATTATTAACTTAAAGAGTCTCTATTATCTTTTTTAAATATATAAGTTCTATATTATTAGAATTATATTTATATTTAAAGGGTTTTATTCTTATTAAATAAAGTTCTCAGCTCAGCTTTTTCTTTAATATTGATAATAGGGTCTATTAGTCATCTTTAATTTTAATATAGTCTAGCCTTTAATTTAATATATTTATAGAATTTTTATATTCTAATTAATATTTAATATTAAAATTAAATATTATAAGTTTCTTAATCTATTAAGCCTATCTTTAGTTTAATTTCTTTATAATTATAAAATATTAAAGATTATTATAATCTAAAAGAATGGTTATAGATTTATTATTATCTTTTAGATAGTATCTCTAGTATTTAAAGGTTTTAATAATAGCTAATAGCTCTTTATTATATATTTTATAGTTAAGTTTAGCTAGGATTATTTTTTAAGAGTAGAATACTATTAAATATTATAATTTATTAGCTTTTAACTAATTTAGAATTACTATTATAGCAAAATTTAATATATTGATTTCTACTTTAAATAAGATTTCTAATTTAAAATACTTAAGTATAGATATTTATATAAAGCACTTCTTAAGGGTTTTAAAGGCATTTTGTATTTCTTTAGTGAAAATAAACTTTATATTAGCTTTTTATTCTACTTTTAATCTCTTTTATATCTATTTATAACCCTTGGTCATATTTAATAATAGCACAGTAATTATAGAGTATCTCTTAATAAATCTATAATAGAAGTTGGTAAAGCTTAAGAATTAGGCTATATCCTATATATTCTTAGGTTTGGGCTATTCCTGAATAGTAATAATATATTTAGATTTTATTTAAATATCTTTTATTTTAACTATAAAATCTAAGAAATATATTTTATCAACTTTAAAAGCATATTTTAATAGCTTGGTATATAATTTATACTACTATAAACAGTCTAATATCTTATAAATATTTTTTTTATAGATGGCTTTATCCTTTGAATATATAATAATATTATTTAGATATACTACATAGCTTATATCTAGAAGGTTGCTTAGTACTTAATTCATATACAATTAAAAGGTTACTAGGGTATTCACCAGTCTAAATAACATAATAGTATATTTATAATGCCTATATTAGATACAAAAAATGATTTTCTATTTATCTCTCTTCTTGATTTAAATATAATAATATATATTCTAAAGATCTAGCTATATAAATATTAATACTCTAAAAAGCTGACTCAGAGTCTCTTTAATTAATAATAAAAGATATTAATTCTTAATTATAATAGTATTTACTCTTTAATAGTTAATATATAGCTATAGACTACTATCTTTTTTAGATATAAATAAAATAGATGCTTTAATAGAACTCTTTAACTTATAAATCTAGCCCTTAGCTAGATTTTTTATTAAATATTTTTAAAGTACTTCTTATTCTTTTAGACTTAATTAATAAATTAAATAATATAATAACTTTTTATCAGACTCTAAATTGATAATATAATTATAGATTATATATTTAGATAATATTACTATTTATTTCTCTAAAAAGATATTAAGATATAATTCTAAGTATATTAATAGTTCTAAAATATTAGTAGCTATTAGTTATAAAAGATTCTTAGTCTTCTTCTTATCTAGGTTAGCTTTTTTTATTATAACTTTTCTTAGGTTTATAATATAAATAATCTCTTTATCCTCTATAACTTAGTAAAGTTCTTAGACTATAATCTACTTTATATATAGTTTTAATATATACTCTATGGGTATATTACTTTTATTTTTTATAGAATTTTACTGCTATATGGCCTTATAATTTATATAATAGAGTATAAGCTTAGTTTTTTATTTAATAAGCTGGCAGTAATATCACTATCTTATAATATAGTAGATATTAAAATTTATAGCTAAGTGCTATGATAATCTAAGTATAATATTGTATCTTTTTATATTAATAATATTATAGATTTATTAAGTGCTTTCTAATCTGCTTTTTAAATTAGGAGTAATGATATTTAGTAAAATCTTTCTATATATTAATATTAAATGTCTATTAATTACCTTTGCAGCTATAACTAAACTTATTAAAAAATATATATTCTTTTATATTTATTCTTAGTCTATGAAGTTATCTTTAGTAGTTTTATTAATTAAGATAAATACTTTTATATAATCTTTTAGAGTTTATATATAAATATATATACTAATATATAATCCTTGATTTAATTATATAATATATAGCTTTAATACTATAATAATATATTAGATCTTATTAGGAAGTTATTTTAAATCTCTTTTAAGTCTTTTACTAGGATTCTTAAAGTAATAGTTCTCTTTTATATATTTTTTTTTGCTATAATAGATATATATTAGCAACTTTTAGGCCTTTGATCTGTTCTTAGAATTTTTAGTTTTAGATTTTTTCTAGAAATAGTAACTATTATAGTAGTTACTCTCTTAGTTAGATTTATTATTTTGATTTAAGTTTTAACTTAAAGCCTTATTTTTTAAATCTAAATTTAGTTTTATAGTTTATTTCTAAATAGCTTAGAATTTCTTCTTTTATTTTAATATAGAATCTTTTATCTTTTGAAGATATACTATATAGTTATTATACTTCTTAGATTTATTGCCTTATTATATAGCCTTGATATATATAAACTTTATAATTTAATCTTTAAGATAATGTTTCTAATTCTTATTTATATATATTTATTCTAAGAGGCGTTCTAACCCTTAGATATAGATATTAAATTTAGATATAATTTAGCTTTTTTGTTACTATACTTATTAATATTACTTATTTATATCCTAATATAATAGTTCTAGAATATATATAATATCTGTTAGAAAGAATTTAAAGTCTTTCTATATTATATAATTAATCTTTATCTTATTCTTTATAAATATATCTTATTAATTAAATATTTTCTAGCTTAGTCTTTTAATTGTAATCAGTATTTTCTATTAATTAGTATCTTTAAAATTATAATAGTAATTATATTTTATAAAATAATATTTAAGTTAAAGCTTAAAGAATTCTAGTTTCTTTATACTAGTACTATTATACTTTCTTTTAAGTATTAGCTTTAATTATTTTAAGAGAATAATTTCTATAAGTATTTATAGTCTTTTTTAACTTAATAGTTTTTTCTTAGTTATTATTTTAATATTAATTATCTCTTACTCTCTTTTTTCTTTCTTTAAATTAAAATGATTTAAATCTTTCTGTATATTAAAGTCTTATATTAGTAAGCTTATTAATAATAAATATAGTAGCTATTATTCTAACTCTTTAAGCTTTTAAAGTATAGTTTATATTATAATCTTTTAGTACTATATTTCTATAGCTTTAGCTATTCTAGTTTTAAACTTAATAAGTTTATTTATTATTATTACTAAAAGGTCTTTTTTTAAATACTCTATTAATAATTTTAATAGAATTATAAGTGCTAAGATTTTATCTTAAGTTTCTATAATTACTAATTCTATAATTATAATCTTAATATTTATCTCACTAGTTATTACTAAAGATATATTAACTTTATCTTTTTCTTTATTGTCTAATTCTAACTTTATAACTTTTACTTCTTCTTTCTTTATTAGAATCTTTTTAATATTTAAAAGATATTTAATTAGAGGTAATAAATCCTTAGAGGCTTATTTCTAGATATATAGAGAGATATATTTTAAAGTTATTTTAGATAATAATTACTAGGCCTTTGCGAAGTGAGCAATTAGACTATAATAAGGATTATAAGAATATAGCTAGGATTCAGCTTTAGCCTAGAAATAGATTTAAATATAGAATATATATATATATATACTCAGCAGTTAATTATTACTTTATAAAGGTCTAAGGCTACCTACAGTTATAAAGCAGTATATGCTAAGCTGCTAGTCTAATTAGCGGTGGAAAGCTAGGCAAGGTCATATACCCGCTATACTTTAAAGCTATTCCTAACTCCATCCAGGATTCCGCCTTACAATTCTCTTAGTATATAATTAAATAATTTAGATTAAAAAGCTACAAAAGATTTCTAAATATATAAGAAAGGAGTATATTTATATAAATTTATTTTTTTATAATTTTATATATACTCTTAATGTATATCTAGTATATATTTAATAACTATTTCTCTTTTTATATATAATCTTTCTATAATCTGATTGTTACTTAGATTATATATTAGTTATATAATGTGACGATGCAATACTAAATCTATTTGGTCGCTAAACACGAAGAGACTAAACTAGAGAGAAGAAAAAGAGAAAAGAATAATTACCAGCCATCTTCCTTCTACTTATATTTCCTTCTATTCCAAATACCTATAGATTATCTCTATTATATGTTAGTGCCTAGTAATCTAGATTTCTAGAAGATTTTAATAATATAAAATATTAATTAGTGAAGGCCATTTGCTCTTTTTAATATTATAAAAATCCTCTAGCAATCTATAGTATGAATTAAAATATAAAATAATCCCTATAAGGTATATCTAGCCTTACATCTTTCCTATATATAATTTATCTATAGAAAATAATCTATAAATATTTCTATAGTAATTATATACTACTAAGCTAAATTATATTAGATTATCATATTATTCTTTATTTTAAATAATATTTATTCTAAATGTTAAATTAATAATAATATATCATCCTTATTATAATTAGATAAGAATTTATTCTTCTTAGCTACCTATAACTAATTCTTTAAATATAATAATAATCTAGGTTTTTCTAAATAAGAATTATAAAATACCTTCATAATATTTAATATATTCTTAAAATTTTCTACTAGATACCACATTATATTGTCATTATAGCCTTACCATTAAATATAGTATTATAGTTTCTAGTAATACATTTATATATTAAGAATCTATTTAACTTTTTATTTATTATAATCATTAATCTTAACTAATAATAAAAAATCCTCAATCTACTCTAATAGTAGTTCTATTAAATATATCTTTTAAAATTTATCTAGTAAGAAGACTAGATATATTTAAAAATATTTAGAAAACTTTAACTTAAATATATTTCTTTTCTTTATAATAATCTTAAATAAGTCTAAGTTTTAATAAGAAAGCTTCTAGCTAGATTATTTATTATTAAGATACTTAGTTATTAATATAATCTTATCTCTAACATTAAAATCTATCTCTTATTAATGTTTATTTACCTATATTTTCTACTATTCTTATGCTTATATTATATTCTATCTTACATAATCCTATATTTATTATAAGCATTTTATCTAGGTTTAGACTTGCTTCTAATTCCATATAAAATTCTTATCATTTAATAATAACTAATTAAAAGATATTCTTAGTACAAAACCTCTCTCAATCTTAAATAATAATAGTCCAGTTAATTCCTAAAGTAAGAATATTATAGCAAAATTTATTATTAATAATTATTTAGATTAATTATCTTAATAAAAGCTAATATAAGATTATAAATAAACTAAAAGATATTAATTTATAATTTTAATTTACCTATCTATAAATATATAATATACTATTAATAACTTTAGCTTAATCCCTAAAATATAATATATCTCTATCTAGAATTCTAATATAAATTATTCCTCTTAATCTAATATAATTAAATCTAATAGGCCAGTCTTAAAAAATATATATCTAATCTATAGTCTAGCTATCTCTCTGGCTATGATATTTTTAATATAAAGAATTAATCTTAGTCTTTTACTTAGTTAATCTACCACTATAAAGACTATATTAAAACCATACTTATTCTTTAAGTAAAATATAAAGTCTATTAATATATACTACTATAATTAAATAGATATAGGCAGTGGTTTTAGTAATTTTAATAATAAGTCTTTATATATATTTATCTTTTTATATATAAGATAATTATTAATATATTGCTTAACATCCTAGTTCTATATCTTCTAGAAATATTATTCTCTTAATAACTTCTTTATTTTATTTTTTCTAGAATGAATGATAATAAGTTGTTAGTATATCTTATTTAATAATTATACTCTAAGATCTCTTTTATCTAGTATATAAAGTCTCTCTTTAAATATTAATTAACTATTAGTTAAATCTTAGTTAGATCTAAGATTTCTAGTTATTTTATAATATTCTATAGCCTCCTAACTCTCTTAATTACTTTTTAGGATTCTAGTGATAATATGTAGTGTGTTATCTATAATGACTAAGATTTCTTACTTAGGTTCTACTTCCTATATGTGATTTTATTCTTAGAGTTTTTTCATAATCTAAGAGTTAAATTAGCTAAAGAGTAATAGTGGGGGGTTTTTTTCCTTAAATTGTTAATTATTCTTTATATATTAGATTAAAGTATTAGCTCTCTTGTTTAAGGGTTTAGATTAATATTTAATATAAAAATTATATCTAGAAAGAGTTTTTAATTATTATGTTTGTCTATTATTAAGCTTTTTTATTATTATAAAATATTCTAAGATTTAGTGATTAGTAAGAATCTAGATAGGTTTATTTCTAGTTAATCTTTAAAGCTTAGCTTGTTATGTCTTTAAGGCTTATACTATTGTTAGTATTTCTTAGTTATAAATATTGTATTTAGTTTATATAGAGTCTATTATTTTGGAAAAATAAGCTATTAGATATTACTTGTTATTAGTATATTATTAAAATAATATTATCATAATAATTTCCTTTAAGGCATTGGTTTCTAATTATGTTTCTAAATTATGCTGATAATATTTAAGAATTAGAGCTAATATTAGTTTTTTCTTAAATTTCTAGAATATTATATTATAAGTATTATTCTATATAAAGAGTGTTTTTTTCTGAGTTAGTTAATTAAGTAGTTATAATATCTTATTATAGTATTTAATAAAGATATAATAGAAATTATAAAATCTTAGAAATAATTATACTCTTTTTATATTTATTAGAGACTTCTATTTTTAAATAGCTTTAATCTTTTTAGGGTTAACTTTAATGCTATTTAGTATGATGATAAATCTGAGAAATTTGATTTACTTAATATAGAATTTATATTTATAGAGTGTTATTTATAATCCTGTTTTTTAAAGATATTAAAATATCTTCTTAATATATGCTTAATACTTAAGTTTATTTTTATTATAAATTAATAAGTTATTTATAAAGACTATTATAAATCTATTAAGTATATTTATAAAGATATTATTAATTATATATTAGAATATTGCTAGTTTATTTATTATTTTAAAGGGCATTACTTTATATTTATATATGCTATATTATATATAAAAAATAATTAAATCTTTTAAATTAGAATATATTCTTATTTAATAGAAATCTTACTGAATATCTAGTTTAATAAAAATCTGTGCTTTACTAATTTGATTAAAGACCTTATTAATTAAGAGTAGAAGATATTAGTTTTTTTTAATTATAATATTTAATTTTTAGTAGTTAATATAGAATTATATTTTCCTTTTAGGTTTACTGATTATTAAGATTGGTAATATAAAAGGGGTGTTGCTTAGTTTAATGAATTTTTTGTGAAGATTATTAAGGATATATTTATATATTGCTTCTAATTCTTTTAAGATTATTTTATAGAGAGGATTATATCTTAATATATTCTTCTTAGTTAGTTTAATCTTATAATTATAAGATTTAGGTGTTGATAATTGATCTGATAGATCTTTTAAGAATATATCTATATAGTTCTTATATATCTTTAGTAATTATTTCTAGATTTCTTTAATATTAAGTATTATAAGTTTTAGTAGATCTTTTCTTGCTTTAATAGCACTATTAATCTTATAGAGACTTATTATTAATAAGACTAAATCCTTTAGTATTTATATTAAATCTTATTATATTAATAAGTGCTATATTTATTCTCTTTAATATTTTTTAGATTTTTTTTTAATATATCTATTCTTATTTTATATCTAAGAATTCTTTTTTTAATTTATCTTTTATTTTTTCTTCTAAAGCTTCAACTAAGGTTTTTTTTATCTTTCTAAGTGATTTTTAATGATTTTGTTAATATATATAGCTCTGTATAATTAGAGTGGCTTTTTTAAGTGGAGATAGAAGGATATTTAATTAAGCTTTTTTCTCTTTTAATTAATTGGTAAGATTCTTTGCTTCTAGATTCTGGGTCTAGGAGTAGCTTGGATTAGATTTTTCTATTATCTAGTCTTTTATTTTTATAAGATGATTATAGTATATTATATTCTTCTAATACTATAGATTAATATTTCTTAGCTATTGCAAAATAGCCCTAGAAATTATGCAGTAATTAGTTTTTATGGCTTAATCTTTTAGGGAGATATCTTTGGGCTAAATTAATTATTAATTCTAGTAATCTACTAAGATATTATACTTAGCGAGCCATATCTTGCCTAATATTACATTATGTGTTTTGATATTAAGGATTAAAAATGGCATTTTAATATAATATCTTCTATTAATAACTAATGTTAATTTGAGTGTATAAGAGATTCTGTTCTATCTTTTTTTATTATATCTTTTTACTCTTATTGGCTTTTTTAAGAGTATTATCTTAAGATTAAAAAATCTTACTAGTAATGTAGTTAAATAGATATTAATAAATATTAATTTATTTACTTTAGTATCAATTAATACTTTAATAAATATTAAGTATATTTCTTAGACAAGTTATATAGATATAATAAAATTTTCTTTATTAGATTCTATTAACTGTTTAATATCTAATTTATATAGATTGACACAAATTTTATTTAAAATAGAGACTTTTTCTAGATATTATTATTTTTTAAATTAGAATCTTCTTTTTAAATAATAGCCTACTTGTCTTTATTTATTATCTTAAATTATCTAGTGATATTATTTCTAGGTTGGTTATTCTTAAGAGAGTAATTGCTAGCTTAATATTCTTAAATCTTATAGTAATAATATTTTTTTTCTTTAAAAAGTTTAGTATATTTTTTCTCACTTAAATAGTTTTATTACATTCTCTTATTATTGTTGTTAAAGCTGTTGCTAATATTAGTATTAAATTAGTTATATAATGTTCTTATAGTTTAATCTTTTCTATTATTATGTAAATAAATATACTTCTTAATTTTCTAAATCTGTTCTAAGTGATTGACTATCTAAATATATTAAGTTATAAATTTAGAATAAGAGATATTATTATTATTTATCTTTTTAATTATTGATTTTATTAACTTAAGGCTTAGCTTATTATATAATTTATCCTTTTATTATGCATATAAGGTCTCTGATTTTTAGGCATAATATGTAAATATTAATAGAAAAGTCTAAAATTAGTTACTTGGCTTTATGATTAGATAACAAAATATAGTCTTTATATTAATAATTTAATTTATATTATAATAAATAGTCTTAAGATGTTTAAAAATATTTTTAATATCTCTATATAGTTTAGTGGTATCATCTTAGAATTAGGAAAGAATATAGTTTGCTGCTTTTTTATAATATATATATTATATATATACTATATAGATTAAAAAGTCTGGGTAGTAGTTAGTATTAGTTTTTAATTTATCTTTAATTCTGATAAGCTAGGATTTAAAGGAGAGATCTTTTCTATTAATTAAGGCTGGTCTATTAGGAAGTTTAGTAATCTTTTTACTACTATTTCTAGTGATAAAAGAGAGTTCTTTAAGATTTAATTTGATAAATTAGTATTATAAAAAGTCTTATTCTTTTATTAATTTCTTTATTATTTTATATTAATTTATAATAATCTTTTTATAAATATCTTATTGCTTCTTTAATATATTAATTTAGTATAGATTCTTATACTATTCTTATATTAATTAATTAAATAGTATAGCTAAATTCTTATCTATATACTTCTTAAATATCTTATATTTAATATTTTAAGATTTTTATTCTTTATTATCTTCTACTTCTAAAAGAAGATATAATAGGTAGTATTTATTTAACTTCTCTAGTATTAGCTTAAGCAGTTGGATTATCTTAGTTTTTAAATCTAGAATCTAGATCTTAGTTTAAGAATAATAAGATAAGAAAAAAAGTGATTCTAAATTAAGCATATTAAATTATCTAGGATTAAGATATTAATCTACTTATAGATTTATAAGAATTAATATTAGTAAATAAATAAAATTTAGTCTAATATAATAATATAATACTAAATCTATTTAGTTGCTAAATACAAAAAGATTAAACTGGAGAGAAGAAAAAGAGAAAAGAATAATTATTAATTATCTTTTTTTTATTTATATTTCCTTCTATTCTAGATATTTATAAACTATCTCTATTATGTGCTAGTGCCTAGTAATCTAGATTTCTAAAAGGTTCTAATAATATAGAATACTAGTCAGTAAAGGCTATTTATTTTTCTTAATATTATAAAGATCCTCTAGCAATCTGTAGTATAAATTAAAATACGGGGTAATCCCTATAAGGCATATCTAGCCCCATATCTTCCCTGTATGTGATTCGTCCATAGGAGGCGGCCCGCGGGTACTTCCGCAGTAACCGCGTGCCGCCAAGCCAAATCGTACTAGGCCGTCACATATAATCCTATATCTCTTAATTCTGTCTTTATAGTAATATATAATAATAATTAATTGTAATATATGCTGTCTTATTAGAATATCTTTCTATAATAGTCACTAGACCGTGCATAGTCTATGACTGAAAAACGGTCTCTAAAATGGAATAATAATAATAATAATAATAATAATAAAGTATAATATTAATTTAGAGTTATAGGATCTAATTATTAAAGAAATAGTAAATAATAAAATTATTTAAGAGATATTAAATAATATATAATAAGGAGAAGAATATAAGAAGATAATCACTAATAAAATAAGATTTATATTTTAGCATGATTTAATCTATATATCAAAAATAATCAGAGAGAAAATTATTAAAATATATTATAATAAATTAATAATAAAATATCTAGGAATCAATAATATACTAGAAAAAATATTAAGAAATTATTACTAGCTAAATATATACAAAACAATACATAACTATATCAAGAAATGCGATATGTGCTAAAAAATAAGATTATAAGATATAAGCTATATAAATAAATATAACTATTATAAATACTAGAATATCTATAATAATAAATGATAATAAATCTTATTATAAAACTACCAAAATCAAAAAGACATAATTCAATCCTAGTAATAATAGACAAGATAATGAAGTATGCACACTTTATATTAATAATAGAAAAAATAAATATACTATTATTAGCTAAGACATTATTATAACAAATATTCTAATATTATAGTATACTAAAAATTATAATATTAGATAAAGAATCAGTATTTATATTATAACTATAGAAATTTATAATAGATTTAATGGGAGAAGAATAATAATTAAATTTAACTTATTATATATAAATTAATAAATAAATAAAATAAATAAACTAAATACTTAAATAATATCTATAAAATTATATGAATTATTAATAAGATAATTAAATAGAATTATTTTTAATGATGTAACTAGTATATAATATAAATAAATAATCTATAATAAAGATAATATTATTTATAGTATATATTAGAAGAGAAATAAGAATACTAGGATAATTATATTATAACTAGCTAATAATAGAAACTGTAGAAAAAATAGTTAATAATATAAAGATTATATATTTTTATTTATAATAAGAAATAAAGCATAAAGAATAAATTAATATAGAAAGATATAATTATAAGAATTAGAAGAGATCTAATTTTAAGAAAAGAAGAAAGATCTATCTTTTTTAAAAAAATTTATAAATATTATAAGAAAGTAATAAACTTAATTATCTATAACTAGAACCATTTAAAATTAAGAAAAAAATTAAAGAAGTTAATTATAAGCTTAAATTACTAGATTTTATAAAAATTTATCCTATATTTTATATGTTATTATTAGAATTAGTATTATAAAATATTAAAATATAAATTAATATTATCATTGAATAAGAAACTTATAAAATAGAAAAATTATTAGTAATTAAAATAATTAGAGAAAGAAAAAGATATTTAGTAAAATAAAAAGAATATAATGAAATAAAAAGTACTTAAAAAATTATTAAAAATTTTATTAAAGTATAAAATATTATTAAGAAGTTTTGTAAGATATAATATTAAATAAAAAAGAATCTTATAAGAAAAATAATCTAAGATTAATAAGTAATATCTTAATATCTAAGAAGAGTCTAGTAGTAGTATTTAATTACTATTTATTTAAAAAAGTTAAAATAAGATTTTTAAAATTCTTCTAATAAATTATTTATATAAATATGCTTATTTTTATACTTAATTTCTACTTAGTATAACTTTTTAATTTAAATTATTTAATTATATACTAAAAAGATCAGCAAGACAAATCTATTTAAAATATTATAATACTTTAAGATATTTCTTCTATCTTAATTATAATCAACTAATCTTTATTACTGACAAGTCTAAATTATATCTGATCTTATTAATAAATTACCCTTGTAAACCTTTATGTGATTCAACCATCATATCGTACCTCGACACAACCAGTGACAACTAGGGTGGATCCAGGCGCGTGACAATTTCCCATTGCGTGTTACGAAATCAACCTGCATGATATTAGGCAGAAACTAGTACTATCAAGGAAAGGTGCTTAGTTAAAGCAGCTAATACCACGGCTAATTATTTACACGCACTAATATGCAAGGTGGTCACTAAATATATAGACTTATAGCTGATATAAGAAAATATATAACTAGTATATACCACAATATATATTATAGGGTGTAGAGAAAGTATATATAGTGCTAAGTAGAACTATTAAATATATAATTAAGTATATATTCTAGAGTGTAGAATAAGTATAAAAGATATTAATTATATAAATATACTTATTTTTATATTTAACTTCTATTTAATATAGCTTTTTAATCTAAGTTACTTAATTATATATTAAGAGGGTCAGCAAGATAAATCTATTTAAAATATTATAATATTTTAAGGCATTTCTTCTATCTTAGTTAGGATTAATTAATTTTATTATTAACCAGTCAGAATTATATCTAATTTTATTAATAAGTTATCTTTATAAACCTTTATATAGTTTAATTATTATATTATACTTTAATATAATTAATAATAATTAGAGTGGATCTAGGTGTATAATAAAAGAGCTATTATCTTAATCTTAAAAAATAATATAGGATAAATACTATTATAAAAGACAAGGAAATTCAGATAAAAGAAAAAAAATATCTATAAACTAATCTAAGATAATAGGGAATATGATTACTTTAAATATTAAATTAATAGTAATTTCTATTAATAAAGAAATGCTTCAAAAGCATATTAAGAAATTAGAAGTAATTATAGTGGTAAAATAATCTAAGATATTAAAATCATAAGTCTTTAGTGGGAAATGAACAGAATTGAAGGATTTTCTTATATAGATAGATATATATATTGTAATTAATAATATAGCGTTAGAAATAGAAGAATCTAAAGTAATCTTTACAGCAACTTGTTTAATAGGAAAAGCCTTTTAATAGATTAAATTAGTACTTTATAAATATTATAATAAGGAAAAGAAGAATTAGAGTACTAATACTATAGAAGTATTAGGCTCTTATAAATGATTTAAAGAAAAGTTTAAATTAGTATTTAAGAATATAGATGAAACATAAAATACTAAAAGATAATTATGATAATTATACCAGACTAGATTAATATAATAATTAGTAGTATAATTCAAATAGATTGTAATGATATTAGACTATAATAATAAAGTCCTTATAGCAGCATTTAAAAATATATTAAAAGAAGAAGTATAAATAGAACTTATTAAGATAAATTGACTAGATAATATTAATAAATTTATTAAATAAGCTATTAAAATTGATAATAAATTCTATAAGATAAGATAAAAAAGAAAAAAAATACAAGGATGATAGAGATATAGGATAAAATCTATCTTTAAATATTAAAATTAGATAAATAAAGAATCTAAGTATTAAGATTTTTATAGACCACAATCAATAGAATTTAATGTGACAATCAATAAGAAATCAAAAAAATAATTCAATAAAAGTAACATAGAATACTTTAACTGTGAAAAAAGAGAATATTATAAATAAGAATATAGAAATTAATTAAAATAATAATTTAAAATAATTAAAGAATAATAACTTAAAGTAATTAAGAAAAGACAACTTAAGGCTATAAAACATAATAAAGGATATAATAGTGAAGTTATAACTAATAAAGAATATAATATCTATAAATATAGTGATATCTACAGCAGCTTTTTAGGAATAGAAGAAGCTAGGAGATTATATAAAAAAATAATATATTCTAAATATACATATAACCTAGAAAGAAATTAAGATACTTAAAAAGATGAGGATAAAATCTAAGATACTTAATAGAATAAGATACTGGAGTCATATAAAGAAATTAATATTAAAGATAAATAGGAAAATAGTACCCCAGAATGCATAAATAATTGTTAATATTAATATAGTAAAGTGGATTATCCTGAACATCAAAAATTATTATAGACAGCTTGCTATAATAATGACTATTTAATATATTAAGATACTAAGATTAATGCTGCATGGTTTCCTAAGGAAAAAGAAAAAACCAAGTCTCTAGAAAACTGTTATTAGATGAGAAAAGAAAGTAAATAAAGAGAATTATTAATTATGAAAAAGTTAAGGGATAAGATAAAGAAAATATATTTTAGTTTTTAATAATTAGTAAAGACTAAAGGTTAGAAAGATTAGAAATTCATATTAAGCTTAAGTCAGACTTAATAGGAATTAACTAAAGGAAAAAGAATCTCTAAAAAATAAAATATATTAAATAAAAAATATTAGAGGAAGTAAAGAGAAATTAAAGAAAAAATTAATAAATAAAATAATAAAATAGAATCTTATAAATGTGTTATATTTAAAAGAAAAAACTTAAATTTTTATAATAATTTTTATAAACTTTTAAAAAAATAGATAATATTAAAAGATAAAGAATTAAAATAAGAAATTAATTAACTATAATTATTTATTATTATCTTAGAAGAAAAGAAAATATTGAAAGCAATAGTATATAGAAAATATCTAAGAATTAAAGTTAATATACTAGGGTAATGTATTTAAGTAATAATTGATTTAAGAGTAACTAGAAATTACATAGATCTATGAACTATGAGTGAACTAGGAATACTAGGAGTTAAAAAACTTAAACTATTACTATTAATAGGATTGAATAGAAAATAACTTATAAATAATAATACTATCAAAAATAAAAGCAGATGGCTTATAATAAGTATTAAAATATATTATAAATGCATTAACTTCGATATTATAAAGTTAGAAAGGGATAATATAATTTTTAGTATATCTTAGTTGAGGAAGTATAATCTAGAGATTTATTAGAAGAAAGATTAGTTAAATCTGATAAGATATAACTATAAAATCTAGACTATAAAAGTTACTAAGCTAGAAGGAGGGCTAGTAAAGCTGAGAATTACTTTAAGTAAAAAATAAGTAAGAGTCTTATTTTAGAATAAATCACTTAATAAATTAAAGGCATAATATTAAGTTATTATTAAGATTATAAAAGAGGAATAAAATTTTAAAAGTATTAATCAGAAAAAGAATAAGTTATTTAAAGAGTATAAAAGATTTAGAAGTTTATTTAATAGAATATATAAAGTATTGCTAGAGCATAATAAATAGGATTATACTATTCCACTTATGGAAGGTAAGAAACCAAAGCCATAAAAAATATCAAATGTTGGAATTGGAAGATAGGACTTTAAAAGAATATATTAATAATATACTAAAAAAGGGATATATATGACTATTAATATTACCAGTAGAATATCCAGTATTATTTGTACTGAAGAAAGGAATAATAAAACTATAATTATATATTGACTATAGACAGCTTAATAATATTATAATTAAAGATATTTATCTTTTACTATTAATTACTAAAATATAAGATAAGGTCAAAGGAAAAAAATAGTTCACTAAACTTAATATTACTGATGTGTATAATCACTTAAGAATTAAGAGAGAGAAGGAATGAAAAATAATATTTAGAATAAAATATAGATACTATAAATATCTAGTTATGTTATTTGAATTAATTAATATATTAGTAACATTTTAGAGATATATTAACTTAGTTATTAAAGATTATCTATATAACTTCATTATCGCTTATCTTAATAACATTATAATATTCTTAAATAGCTTAAAAGATTATATTAGATATGTTAAGATAATATTATGAAATTTAAAAATAGCAAAACTATAAGTAAAACTGAAAAAATATGAATTCTATATACAGGAAACTGATTTCCTAGGACATTAAATTATATAGGAAGAAATACAAACGGATAAAGAAAAAATATAGATAGTAAGAGACTAGCTTATACTAAAAAATATCAAAGAACTATAGTTATTTATTAGAATAATTAATTATTACTAAAAATATATTAAAGGATATATAAATATTATAGCATCTATATTTAGACTACTTAAAAAGGATGTCAGATATAAATAGATAAAAGAATAGAAAAAAGCTTTTAAAGAAGTAAAATATTATTTAATAACTATATCTATACTAGTATAATTTAATAATAATAAACTAATAACACTAGAAACTGATATCTCTAACTATATTATTAGAGTAATAATAATATAAAAAGAATAAGATGGAAAATAAAAAGTAATTATATATTATTTAAAAAAGATAATTAATATAGAATTAAACTATAATATATATAATAAAGAATTACTAGTAATAGTAATAGCATTATAGTATTAAAGAATATATCTAGAAGAAATTAAGTTTTCTATATAAATCATCATAAATTATAAAAATCTTATTTACTTTTTATCAACTAAAGTATTGATAAGAAGATAAGTAAGATAGTTAGAAATATTATTATATTATTAGTTTATAATTAAATATTATAAAGGAAAAGATAATAAAAGAGCTAATATATTTAGTAGATAACTAGATTATAAAAAAGGAATATGAATATTAGAATCTATATTACTTAAGAAAATAGAAAATAGAAATCTAGAATATAATCTATAGATCACTACTCTAGTAATAATAATAGAATATAATATTAATTTAGAATTATAAGACTTAATCATTAAAGAAATAATAAATGATAAAACTATTTAAGGAATACTGAATGACATATAATAAGAAGAAGAATACAAAAAAATAATTATTAATAAAATAGGATTTATATTTTAATATAATTTAATCTATATACTAAAAACAGTCAGGGAAAAGATTATTAAAATATATTATAATAAACTAATAGTAAGATATTTAGGAATTAACAATATATTAGAAAGAATATTAAGAAATTATTATTAGCTAAATATATATAAAATAATATATAATTATATCAAGAAATACAATATGTATTAAAAAAATAAGATTATAAGATATAAATCATATAAATAAATATAATCACTACAGACATCAGAATATCCATAGCAATAGATGACAATAGATCTTATTGTAAAACTATTAAAGTTAGAAGGACATGACTTAATCTTAGTAGTAGTAGATAAAATAATAAAATATATATACTTTATACTAATAATAGAAAAAATAGATATACTATTACTAGCTAAAATACTATTATAATAAGTTTTTCAACATCACAGTATATTAGAGATTATGGTATTAGATAAAGGACTAGCATTTGTATTATAACTATAAAAATCTATAATAGACCTAATAGGAGGAGAATAAAGATTAAATTTAGCTTATTATCTATAAACTAATAGACAAATAGAACAAATAAATTAGATACTTATATAATACCTATAAAATTATATAAACTATTAACAAAATAATTAAGCAAGACTACTTCTAATAGTACAATTAGCATATAATATAAGTAGGTAATCTATAATAAAGATAATATCATTTATAGCATATACTAGAAGAGAAATAAAAATATTAGAATAACTATGCTATAATTAATTAATAGCAGAAACTACAAAAGAAATAATTAATAATATAAAGATTATATATCTCTATTTATAATAAGAAATAGAGCACAAAGGACAAACTAATATAAAAAAATATAACCATAAAAATCAGAAGGGATCTAACTTTAAAAAAAAGAGGAAGATCTATCTTTTTTTAAAAAACTTACAGACAATATAAGAAAGCAATAAACTTGATTATTTACAACTAAGACTATTTGAAATTAAAAAAAATTAGAAAAGTCAATTATAAATTTAAATTATTAGATTCTATAAAAATTTATTCTATATTCTATATATCTTTATTAAAACTAGTATTATAAAATGCAAAAATATAAACTAATATTATTATTAAACAAGAAATCTATAAGATTAAAAAGATATTAATAACTAGAATGTTAGGAAACTGTAAAAGATATTTAGTAAAATAAAAAAAGTATAATGAATTAAAAAGTACCTAGAAAGTTATTAAGAATCTTATTAGGATAAAAAAGGTGATTAAGGAGTTCTATTAATATTAGAATCTGAAGAAAGAAAATCTTAGGATAAGAGTATATCTAGTAGAAATAATTTAGGATTAGTAAGTAATATCTTAATATCTAAAAAGAATATAATAGTATTAAGATGCTACTTATTTAGAGAAATTAAAATAAGATCTTTAGGATTTTCCTTATTAAAAATATCTATAATATTTATATTATAATTTAATATTTTATTATTATACTCTTTAAGAAATTTCTATTATTTTTAAATATAGTAAATCTTAGTAAATAATTTTTACTATATCTTTATATATTATTTTAATTAAAGCTTAGCTAATTTAAGATTAGATTTTAATTTATTTTATTTCTTTTTAAAAAGTGACTACTTTTTTAAGCTATAAAAATACTTTTTATATTTATAACTATAATAAGTGTATAAAGTATAATTATAACTTCTAGAATCTATAATATAAATTTTATTCTAAGATAGATAATATTTGTATAGAGAATTAAAAGAAAAATTATTCTTTTAAATAAAATTAACCTAAATAATATAATACATAAGGTAATTAGAGATAGGTATATTAATATATTTTAAATACTTATCTATAAAGAAAATAGGATTATACTAAAAATAAGGATAATGTCGGAAACTTCGGTTATTTACCGTCGAGTATAGCTAGGATAGCTATTAACGGGCGAAGTTAATAGGCTTCTGGTATACGAAAGTTGTAAAGAAACAAATGAAGTCTTAAAACAAGATAGAATATCCTGATCGATAGAAGATCGTATACTCAAGTTATCTCAGTGAATTCAAGACGATAG
>NW_017971457.1:0-42685 GCF_001907595.1 Talaromyces atroroseus
AATACTCTCTCGGGAGATAACCCTACCAGGAGAAACCCCGCCCAGGAGAAGACCTTCCCAGGAGAAACCCCTCTCAGGAGATCGACAGAAAGCTGGCTAAATTACGATCTCTCGGGAGGGATCTCTCCTAGGAGAGATTTCACCCAAGAAAAACGTCGCTTAGGAAAGATCTCGCCTAAGAGAGTTATCGCCTAAGGGGGTTAGATGCCTTAGAATATTTCAGTGACTGATAGGTCTACTCCTGGAGCGAATTCCTGCCCTGTGAAGAATTTGCTGAAGAGACTTTCGAAGCTGTAATTCTGTGATCTACATCAAAGCTAGCTGTAAAGTAGAACAATATTATAACTGTACTAGTCTATGGCTGGGAATAATTATTTATTTATTTCGTAGCGAATAGCCGCTTGTTTTAAATCAAGCTATTTTAAAGGGAGAAGTCAAATGGCGCAGAATAAAATCTAAGATAGCATGTAACAGCAGTAGATTGAAGATAAGATAGAAATATTTTGCCTCTTTGTAATCCCGAAGTTCAAAACTGGATATAGGGTCCAAAACTGACACCGTTGAAATGTGCCCCACGCAGTCTCAAGGGCTGACCAGTAGAAGTCCATTTCTCAACGTGGCCGGTAGCTCTTGAGTCATTCACGCTGTCTTTAGCGACCTTCTACTTTTCGGGGCCTCTACTTTCTGAGCCCTTCTACATTCTTGGCAGGGTGTTAGACGAATGTTCAACTAAACGTTGTTGCCTAGATATGAGTCACAGATCACGTGCTTAAACATTCTACCACTCTAGTAGCGCGCTCTGTCGCACGCTCTGGCCCTGCAACTCTGAACCTACCTCAACATCGACTAACCTTCCAGAATTGAGGCTATACTGTTCCCCAAGAGACCGCGTCTCGGTGTCTCCCTGGGTGGAATGGCCTCGCGAGAGGCACGTCCGTGGCCAGTTGGCGGGCGGGGCCGCCAGGGCTCCATGGCCCAGGGGGCTGCTGGGCGGTGGTTGTCTGTCTGTGTCTAGATGTCCGTGGCTCTGTCTCTCTGGCTTAGTGTCAGGGGCCACTGATCGGCGGCGCTGGCTCTACTGCCTCCGGTCCGTGTCCATGCTGCCCGGGCCTGGTGCCTACAATCTTACGTCATCTCCGAGGCCCTGCCAGATACATGAGCTTTTCTTTAGAGCTGACCAGGACGGGAGGCTCTCGGCTAGAATATACGATAACTTGGGATTCACTTCCTAATTTCTACAGCTACCTCGAAACCATTCCATACTAGGAATAAAATTCCGGAATACTAATCTGAGGATCCTTTTTCTGATGGGTTGGTGCGGCTCCATCATTCAATTGCGTCATGGTACTGTTTCCCCAGCGGAAACACGACGCTTACTCATCCGCCTGTAGCCCCACAGCCCCACTAGATACCGTGGATCTGGTTCCAGGCGTGAACAGAAAGCTTAGTCATTGTTCTGGGGATGACGATCAGACCCACTCTAACAGGCATTGACCTTCAATACATAAAATGGCGTCAGCCCCACTAGTTACCGTGTATCTGGTTCATGTATAATGAGCCGCCCACAACCAGGTGTTAGTTCTCGCAATCAATCCAATCCTCTACAATCCTAATCGCCTGTCCAGGTATTGCGGGCGTTCCCGTTCCTTCTTAATGTTCCTGTCTAGCGTCATCAACTTGGGAGATTATCTAGGTTATTATTATGAGGTATGGCGAGAATGATTCTAGGACGGTTGTCGAATCTGAAACCAGACTGACCCTCTATCGATTAACTATATACGTACTAGTACGTTTCACCCTAGGGTAGAAAGAGTGTAAGGCACTGTAGAGCACATGATGAGCCCAAAGGTTTATTTCCAACCTCTGGGTGCTAAAGCCATGTGCGGCCCTTTGCCATTGTAGTCACGGGACTGAGAAAGCTTGATCCTGTTCTGAACTTCAATCTCAACTTTACTTTTCCAATGACCTCTCAGTTTTCCGTTGTAATTTCTCCACAGCGTCGGTAAAAATCGAACATCTTGAATGCAGTATTGTACAATCTCCGTCGTGAGGGGGCGAACATTGAACACTTCGTAGCTACCTCCCCGCTCTGGAGCGAACAAGTTCTTTCCTTTTTCTTTTGCAACGGACCATTCCCGTATTTCCGCAGTTGTCATGGATGCATCGTGCTCAATGCATCTTGCCAGACCGTTAACACGTCTCTTCGAAAAGCTACGCGTCGCAAGCTCCATCAGTTGCAGGTCCTGTACTCCAGCGAGACGAATTCCAAAATGACTGTAGAGAGCATCCGAGTCATTGCGCACATCAAAAAAAACCTTTGGAATGGAAGGTGTTTCAAAAATTTCTTTCAAATTTCGGCCAAGTGGTGTTCGGTACGTAAACGCATCCTTTTTCAAGACATAAACATCGATGAGATAGGTGGTGTCACAGGGCATGATGTAAATCTGGAGGATTGATATGGTTCCGTTTCGCGAAAGGTTAACCCCTTCGAGATCGACGTACAACGAGGGAGGATGTGTTGCCAAGGCATCTATTGTCTCAATAAGTTCGTTTATGCCAGTGGTTGTTGAGATAATGATTGGTGAAGTTTTATCTTGGAGACTTGTTCCAACAAGAGTGGTTGTAAGCCCCAAAATCTCAGCATCTCTAACTTCGGTAGATGCCTGTGATGAAGTCGTCGAGGTCTTGATATTCACATCTGCAGAGTGTCCACGAACTCTTAATGGTGATACTACAAAGCTCAGAATTACTTGCGTATGCCTGTTGCTGATGAGCAGTACTTACGAGACATTGTAGGAGACCTCGAACCTTCCTTTTGAGTGTTGATTGAAATTACACTGTCCATAGCAGCACACGGAATTCAAACTATATTGCGAGCATACGGATGGGCAGGGCAGATTCATTTATATCAATATTCCATTTTAATTCTACAACGATCGATGATAGTCAGCTGTATAACTCCCGCAGCAAGATTCCACAGAGCGCCCTTGCTTCTGGCAGGAATGTATGTCAATAAATGGCATAAAGCCAGCTGGTCTGATGCAGTAGAATTTAAGCCTTATATGTAAAAGTTTGGCCACCAACACATAACCCACATTCTGACACGTCACAACCTCTACGAGGCATAAAGCCCCTTACCGCAATCCAATGCTTTCTGGCGCGCCCAATTGGCAAATTTTTGATGCTGCCAATGCCATAAGACACCTGTACAAGGTTACACAGCAGTGAAGGTAATCCCTCGACAAAGGTCGCTTCGCATCGTCTTTACGTTTCTTACCAGCTAGCTTCTTCTCACGTGGCGATATTGTCCACCACAATACTAGGTACGTTTCTATCTACTACACATACAGTTATTCTCTAAATTGCCGCCGCCGTATCATTCTCTCATTCAATATACGTCATGGTTCAGTTTTCCCAGCGGAAACACGAAGCTTATTCATCCGTCTGTCGAGCCC
This sequence comes from Talaromyces atroroseus, assembly GCF_001907595.1. NCBI lineage: Eukaryota > Fungi > Ascomycota > Eurotiomycetes > Eurotiales > Trichocomaceae > Talaromyces > Talaromyces atroroseus. Next base: position 3,456 of record NW_017971457.1, read on the forward strand.
CACACAGCCCTTGTTCGTGCTTACCTTAGTCATGGCTAGCTTCAGGCGTGAACAGAAAGCTTAGTCATTGTTATGGGGATGACGATCAGAACGATCAGACCCACTCTAACAGGCTGGACCTTCAATACATAATAGCTTCCCATTCCATGCACCTTGGAATTGAATTCCATCTAAACACCCTCCGTCTGAAAGAACTGACTTTTTAGTGCTTTGGTAGAACCAAGCAGCGGCCATCGTGTAGATTCATATCTGATCAGATAGATACAGTCGTATTTCAATGCTGCATGCTTCGTCTGCATCCTGATGGCGGCAACCCTTCCCGTCTCTTACAACAATCCTTTGATGTGTAACACACCAGTCAAAGTGGCCCTCCTCAAAACAGCGTCCTGTCGGTAGTTTTCCGCATTGCGGGCTTCGCCAATCAGCAGGGTGTCCAGTTCCAAACAAAACAAGATACCTACCAGGGCTCCTGATGATCCGATCTGCTAATATCCTCCAGTATCTCCTTTAGGATTTCATTTTCAAAGTCGTCGTCCATTGAGTCTGTACGCTTTTTGCTTCTCTCACTGAGCTCTTAACTGAAGTCGCATCCAACGCATCCAATATGATTATAGCCATTGATCACGAAGATTGATGAATTATATACCGACAGCCTTGGATCCACATTCGGAAATAAGAATGTAGCAGATCCGGAGGCGGAGTATAATATTTTAATAAAGAATCGGAGTTTTAATAATCCCGATTCTTTGTTCGTATTTCAAGTGTCTTTCTGTTCGGCGAAAATCCGGCTACGTGATCGTATTACACACTGTATACTGATATGAGACCGATATCCGGCCCATCAACGTCCCCGAATTCCCTGCGAGTGTTACACAGCATCTATGAATACTGCTGGTGCTTTCATGAATGTCCCGGCGGTAGATTCATCGGCAAACAACGACTCTGACTACATTGCATCATCTGCTGGACCCAGAGAGGCTTCAGCTGATAAGTCTTGAATTCGGAAGATATTCAAGATTTATCAAGGGAATTTTAGAAAGAATACAGAGTTCCAAATCTATTCTAGCCGCAGATCGCCACGGACGAATCAAACAGGCATCTTGGATGCGCATGCAACAGAACTTGAAATATTCAGTACCGAGTACGGAGCAAAAGCCGGGAAGATCTGCGCAGAGTTTTCCAAGGACCATTATTCAATCAAATTTCGGAGCATATCTTAGCAGTCACTTTCGAAGTCCCGATATCGAAGTGCCGGGAAATGAAAATAACATAGTAGAAGATAACACATTCTACGCCGCCTTCAGAGGAAGAAAGCCTCCCCAACCTAGCCAAGCCAATAGATCAGGCTGGGAAATGGGAACCGAGCAATCTAGGAATGCACCAGGATGATCCCTTACATTTGAAGGGATTATTACTTGTCCACAGTCATCGTGATATATTACAGTAGCATCGGTCCTCATGTTACATTATCATTCAACCGATGGAATGGACCGTGTCGTAGTGCGCACCAACACCGCTTTTAGGGTGTTACGGTAGCTCACATAGTTTATGGAGGCTGTGCTATGTGCAGTATTTCAAAACATTTCTCGAATCTCGGAACCCTAAGTTATAAATATTGTGCAATTACTCCACTTCGGACAAACCTAATTCTTGACAGTTTACCACACCGCACGATATCCCACAGTGAATCTATATAATTGATGGAGTTGGAGGATCAGCTTTACCGTGCTTCAGATTAAAGCTTTTTTCTTTTCTTAACTTTTCGTCGCATTGAAGTGGATACAAAGATGAGGGTATCACGGAGCCAGCAAATAAAGAATAAGGCAAAGAACGAGTACTACGCTATTTATTTGGGCCGCGTTGACGAACCGACCATCTTTTCGTCTTGGTGTGTCTATCCAAGTAGCCAAGCAAAATAAACACTAATCTATTGCTCAGGGGTGATGCACATCCACGGGTGACCGGGTGTGAAGCAAAGCACGGCGCTTTCCCTACTCTTGAAAAAGCTCGGAACTTCCTGAGAGACGAATATGGAGTCACAAAGCCCAAAGAAGTTTTAAAGGAGGAAGCAGGAGAAACGGCCCCATTACCAGGCAGTCAAGCGTTCTATGCTGTAGCTAATGGTGAAAACCCTGGGATATATCCTTGTTATTAGTATGTGTCTCCAGTCCCCATCTTCTAGAACTGTTACTTATGCTGTCCAGTGGAAAAAACGGCGCAGCGCTAGAAGTTAAAAGGTTCAAGGGATCTTGCCATAAGGTTTTCAGAACTAGAGCTCAGGCAGAAGCTTTTATTGAGGACTGGAAAGACTCATATGCTGACATATGGCATAAAGCTATAAGAGAAGCACTAGAGTACAGTCTCAGACCAACGGACATAAAGATTAGGGTTGAACAGATATTATCATGGCTGCCTGAGAGCGATGATTCAATACATATGGAAAATTTGAGCATCAAGGAAGAATAGAATCTGGTGAGTAGTTCTGCTACTTTTAAGCTTCCTCAGGCTCTTCGGGACTGTACCAGCACAATATTAGCTTCGACTGAAAGATGAGGAATACAAAAAAAAAAGAGGCGTCGCCTACAATATCCATCTCAGGGTCGCTGCCCGGGCGTAATGGACCAGCTTCATATCGCGTTTTTCATCATCCGTTAACTGCATCATTGATTCCACGGCTGCAATAAGTGGCTTCTCATAGGGCTCATCGTAGGGACTCATGCACGAAAGCGTCGCAAGTTCATAAAATCGCGGATAAAATCCAGCATGGGCCCAATCGAGAAGACAAATGGATTTTCTGTCTTCTCCAAGTATCATGTTGCGACGAACCAGGTCCATATGACAGAGAACGAGTGGATATGGACTTAGATCAATAGAGTCGTTTCTAAGTGATAGACGCCTGTTGAGATAGCGATTCAAATGTGCAACAGACACGAAGGCCCTGTCCACGCCATCGTCACCCCAGAGATACCCCTGCGGACCCCGTTCACCGATTGGACCTGGCTTTTGCCCTTGTTTGATTTGCCCAAGGTGGGCAATGATATTGGTAATGCGGGGTATGATATCTGTGTGAATGGAGAGGTCCAAATCCGAGAGTTTCTGGCCGGGGGCGTGGTCCATAAATAGAAATCCTCTTCCTAATTCATCCTGGATAAAGCGATAAACCCTAGGCACTCGAACGATGTCATGATTCACATTATTGTAAGCGAATTCTTGCATCGTTGCTTCAGTGGCTGTCACGCTGTATCCCCATTTGGCGACGATGGTATGAGTGACTTTGACCACGATTGCGCCTATTATGTCGGCAAACACGGCATCTTCCTTTCCTCGCTGAATACAAAATTGGATCAACTCCTCATTACTCGCTGTTGTAACATCCAAAGCCATCATGTTCACACCACTGGACAAAGCTGAGCGTCGTAAGCAAAGGTGAAACAGGTGGATCACTGCGTGTCTGAGGGAAGACGGCACGCACCCTAGCTTTGCTCTTAGACTAAAACTATGTTACAAAGCTACTGCATCCAGGGGAAAAAAGGGCATTCTGAATGCTAGGGGAAGATATTTCTCTTTCTCCCTCGTCAATCTCCATAGCCGATTTAAGCCGCTTGGTCAGAGTCCACTTTTGGCAGGGACACCAATGTTGGTTAGACTCTGCAGATCGTTGTTTAAGGTTTGGATGACTAATCATAATCTTCTAGGATATCAAGATCTTTGGACCAATAGAAACAGAGGTATCATACAGCGCTAGAGGAGTCCAGTTTTGGCCTGAAATCCAAAAAGCGCCTTTTAATCAGACAGGGATCCTAGATTCGTCTAGGTCGTCATTTTAAAAGGGAGGATTTGGCTGCTATCGTTTATCTGACACTGGCCGATGAAGACTCTGAACTAGCGTACCATCAAGTGCGATGGAACAAACGACTAAACCGCTCACCACAACGGGAGAGACACTACTGAAGAAACAGAAAAGACAGCAGCGAAACCGTCGCGGCAATACACTCTTCAAAAAGGCATGCGAGCTAAGCATTGTTGCTGATGCCAACATCTTTCTTGGAATCCAATTTCAAGATGGGCGAATCAAGACATTCTGTGCAGACAAGACAAGCTTTTGGTCATCAAAGCTGTCGCACCTGGTACTATACTATGCGTAACTTAACCGTCAGAGCTAACTGCGGAAAATAGGATCAATATTATCCCATCCCTCAATGGAAAACCCCCAGGGATTTTCTGACCAATGATGATTCGGGAGCAAGGAAGAGAATACAACCAATCAAGAAGCAGGGTAAGCAAGGAGAATAGTGTGTAATGAAAGCCTAGCGCTCTCACATATTTATTCAGTTCGGATTTGTTGATGCTGGCCTACGGGGGGATCTTGCCATCTGGAAATTCTTGAAGAAGGGTTACATCATAATGGATTTGAACATTAACTACAAGAGTCTTAATACCAAGGCTGCTTGGTTCTGACAGTCATCATTGATAAAGATGCGCCCAATTCAAGCATCATGTACATTCATATACTCCTCTGACGCCTTCAAGAATGTAACCTGAAAATCAAGATCCGATTCTGGGGGCCTTTCCACATTCAGCTGCCGTACGGACCAGATAATCCACAAGTGGATCTGAGTGTTTAAGGGCTTCGGCGATAACATCATAGGCTTCTCGCTTGACACAAATAGGAAACCCCTGGCTAGTGCTTATCCCGCAGGCAAGAACTTTCGATAGTATTATCTGACAGCAACGTAACTTCTTCCGAGAGATTCGGCGGTAATGACCCTCTTTAGGGTTGAGAATCCGATTGCATGCCCGAACAACATAATTCACATATTTTCTCCCATAATGAGGCATGCTGATAGATTTGATGCCGGTGGAGAAGTCAAAAATGGTATTTTTATGTCGGATTTTGGGGCAACGGTACGAACGTAGTTGTAAATGAGGACTCAATCTCAGTACCCGCTGCTTCACACGATGCGATGACGGAGTTCTTGGGCGTTTGGTGTTGGTTGCTGCCATTCTTGGAAGCTTGAATCCGCTTCTATAGATGAGGTTTGCTTGAGCAGGGATGAGGTGAAAAGGCACTTTGGAATGCGCGAGGCACGCAGACAATGTGAGAGCGGAAGCACAAATGTGGTTTCTGAAAGGTGCGTAGTAAGAAGAAAAATAGAGATGTGAAAGGGTAGGTGGTAAGGACGGGGGAGAAGGGGCCTTTTTATACTTGCATTGATCCAAATTGGCCATTCCAGGACAGGAAAGATATGCAACACGTATATTGGTCTAGCTTTTCTAGGGTTTGTCGCCGTATGCATTGTACCACTGACTCACTTGCGAGACTTTCCGTGTCCGTGAAGCCTGACTAGAGAGTAAAACCTGCCGAATGAAAGGCAGCTGCGGATGATAGCAGCAGGAAACTATCCTGATTTCCAAATACCAGTGACTTGCCACCGCAGCGACGTGTCTAATGTGGCTGTATCCAAAGGCCTCTTGAATTGACCATCACTAACCGATCGTGGGTCAAATGACGCCGCGAAGGCTGTGCCTTGGTGGTACATGCAACGCTGGGTCACCAGGAGTTCAATAGATAGGCCACGAGCGGTCCAATTTGGCTTTAGTGCTGCAGCATGAAGTGAGCCTTAAGGCGGCTGTGTACGAGTCTTGAAACTGAACTCCCTCCTGCGGTGGATGCTCTGCCCGTGAGCCCGTCGTTGGTCGAGTGACTGCGTGATTATGGTGGCTGGGTGGTTTGCACCATGCTATATAAGGCCTCCTACTCTTGATCTCCGCCGGTTCTTTCCATTAACACAGATAACTCTTTCATATTTTTCAACAAAGCAAGCACCATGGAAGACTCGAACTTACTCCCACCCCTACATGACTTGTTCTTCGCTATTCCGGCCAAGGAGTCATCATCTCCGTCCGGGAGCCACAATGAAGACGGCGAGCTATTTGGAAAGCTGTGCGAGACACCGTCGACATATGACAATATTCCCATTGGTTTGAGCAGCGATGAGCTTGAAGAAACACCTTCATCCGGAAATGAAGATGATAATCTTTCGACGTATTATACCGTGACGCCATCAATGTGTGGCGAAATCCCTATTGTTCTCAGCACCAACATCTTGTCAACGGACGAGGGCAAAGAATGGAAAGATTGCTCGCCAAAATACGAAGAGTCCATCCCACAAATTGTGGTGACAACCTCGCCGGAAAATGAGACTGATCGCCTGGGCCAGAAATCAAACCGTGAAAAACCCAGTTCGAGTATCATCGGTAATAATAAACCGGGCGGCGGAAAGACAGTCGCGATGAACGAGCCCTACCTTCAGAACCCGATCATATCGCATTACCAAGATTCTGGACATCCACAATTTTGGTTGCGGCTATCGTTGTAGGAGGCCCAACTGCGGATGCCTGAGTGGCTCAAGATGTGCTGGGAGCAGCAAGAAGTGTTGAAGAAAGCGGCACCGATCAGAGGCAGCAAAGCGAGATTTCCTCTACAGGCAAGACGTTGACGACTTGTAGGGCCTTCTGACCCGGTGCTCCTGATATGTAGTTCCATTGCGTAGCGAAGTTGAAGAATGGCAATTTTCTCCCATAATTATTGTGCAGAATCCCACAGTTTTCGAGATCTTGCGAGTCAATTAGTTGGTGTATTATCCGTGCGGCAGAACAGCCAATCACAGGAACCATATAAAGCTGTTACCGCGCGTCGAAATGAACGACAAATCACAGCAGCGTCCAATGGTAATTGGCCTTTAGACCAGAAGACTCTTTTAACCACGCGGTAAAGCCCCTCGTGCGCCAAGGCAGATCGGGTAATCATGTGACCTTGGTTATGCATTTCTTTCTCCTAGCTCCGAAACTCTCAATACCTGCATATTTTCCTGTTCACGCCGTCTGGCTGAGCTTCAAGGATATGAGACACTCTGAGCAGGGTGAAAGTCTAATACAGTTATTCTCGGTCGCCGACCTCACCCACAGGCCAAGATGTTAGGAATGGCACCCTCCGCTCGAGATGAACCCGTTCGCAAACGCCCAAGATTAAGAAAAGATCCGGAAAGTTCTCCAAATATCAACTTCCAATCCCTTCCCCCGGAAGTCCGATTGATGATCTGGGAACGTACATGGCCTTCCGCACTGGTCGTCGAAGTTGCAAGCCGGGCAAAACTGGATGGTGATGAAAACGATGAGTTCATGGTATTTCGTCCTGTAAGCTCTTTTGTTACACTACTGCAGACAGACTTTAGCTCGAGGCCCGTGGAGAGTCCATCCCCATTGGAGAAATGCCCATTTCCGATCGCTCTCTGGATATGTCAAGAATCCCGCATGCATACGCTTAAAACATATGCGTTAGTCCAACATCCAGAGTTGCCGGAATGCGCTTTCTATTTCAATCCTCGTCAAGACCTTCTCTGGTTAAGTTGCGATATCGCAGATGACATTGAAGGCCTTGAAGAGCTACGGGCTTCCTATCAGACTTCCATTACTCAATTCAGGATCCTTCTTGTCGAGGATACGGAATGGGAGGACTGGCAATGGGACCCATCGTCTGCCCCAGCCCTGTCAATCCTGCCTGGACTGCGGACTGTCGTATTGATAGGGGACGACCATGATGATAATGGTACACTTATCACGTATTGTGCTGAGGAATACCAAGAACGTGCTACCAAATACGAAAATGATTATCATACTTTCTGCGAGTCCATAAATCCGGCTACGTCATATCGGCTTGAGTACATGGATCGCGGAGGCAATTCTTACCTCGGTGTATATCACAATGATGTCCAGGTGCAAGCCAAAACCTAATACCTTCGGACGCTGGATTTTATCAGGAATGTCTTAGGAGAAGAGTTTGAGGAGTGGGAGGAAACGACAATCAGCTACTTGCACTTCCAGGTATCTATATCCTTTGAACAATATACCGCATCTATTCATTCTCTATGGGAGTGTTCACGACGACAGCAAAGCTGTCTACAATGCATTTTCTCTCAAGACACATTAATCCTCACCCTCACGGTAGCGGCATCTGAGTTGATCTGCAATCATCCTTTGAACGGCCTGGTTGACGTATAGGTCCTTTCTCTGGAGCGGGTGGCCAGTCATAGGACAGGAATGGTGTTGCCGAATATACTGTTCAATGCTCGATCGGTCATACGTCTGGCCACAAGAACATAACAGGGCGGCAATAATTGGCTGGGATGTAATGGGGTCGACAAATCGAGGGAGGGGGAATGGGGGATACTCGGTGTGACCTTTGATGCGCATCAAGTCACAGGCAGCCGCATATTGTCGCCATCGGTCGCTGAGATGCTCAATCTCTCGGTTAGGATAGCATCTTCCGTATGCCTGAGAGACAGCCAGTCGGTGGAGACTTGACTGGTCGTAGGTCTCACCGTCTGGCGTGCAAGCTGCCTGAATGATAAGGTTGCCGGTCAATTGGTCAACGAGAACATCAGGGGGCTGGCAGTTCCTCGATTTCTCCGAAAGACGTGACACAGCCGTGTCAGGGGCTCGGGGAATACTGGCATCCTGACGAGGGTATTTCTCGCCTCGGCCAGTTGGACGCAAGCTGAGTGGATTACCGTCGATTTGCGCCTCCACGATCCGTCCGTGGCTGAGATGACCGTGCTTGAAAATCAACGAATCGAATGCCTGTCCTCCAGTCACCAGCGCATCATCCTGAACAATGGACCGGACAAGAAATCCTCCGGTGACCCGACTGTTGCCAGATATCTCGGAGTCGCAAGCTTGACCGCCGCTGATTTGTGCGTTGTCGGTCACAGCAGTGTCTTGAAGGGTACTGCCACCCCCTACCTGGCCATGACCTTGGATTGTGCAGCCTCGCAGCATTCCACCACTGATCCTTGCAAAGACACCAACATAGGTGTCTTCGATTCTCCCTCCTGAGACACGGCCTTCAATGATAGAGCCTTTGATGCAGCCCCCTTCGATGATTGCGTCGCGGCCAACAGTACTACCGCATAAACGAACTCCTTGAGACAGATCGATCCTTGCCCCTGGAGATATGGTTACATTTCCAATGAAGGTTGTTGACGACATCTCTCCGACAAACTCCACTCCTGGAAACCGTGATTGCAAGTTTGCAGCCATGATGTTTGCTCGGTATCTGCTGATCTCCGACTGGAGAGTAATGAGCTATTTATACAGAGCAAGGCACAGTCCCTCTAAACTCACTTGAGAGCTAGAGGTGCCTTGCAACAGTAGAATTGCCACGCTACGGGCCCGACTCATCCGTATTCTTTCAGGGTAGGGAGCTTGGACTGGGATTTTGGCGTCTGAATGGAACACAGCCAGGAATGCCTTTTGCAAATGGTCCTCGTGATGGTCCAGACTAGGTACCCTGGACCAGTCACGATTGCTGCCGCCTTGAGCCATGAAATGCACTTCGCATTAGCTGCATCATGATGTCTCGCTATCTTTCAGCCAGACGGCGGAGCCAGAGAATGTGAGCCTGTAATTCGGACCAGGTCGGAGTAGAATAACACGCTATCACTGACAAAACCTGCCATCGTCATCCCATGTTGAGCCTAGCTTCGTCACAGAAAATCGGCAATCCGACCACCAAGCATTCGTGCTAGCGTGACTCCTGGGTTATATAAAGCCTCTTGACACCCCGTGAATGAGGTCCTTCTCTTCCGTCCAAAAAAATCTTTCTTTCCATATTCAGGCACGGCCATCATCATGGAAACAATTCAACCCTCTTCTCCAGGCGAGCCTTCTCATGAAGGGAGCCAAAATCCTATGGACTCTCCTCCTTCCACGATTCCCCTAGATGAACCACAGTTTCGCGATACCGAAAGCACTGCGGGCTCCATCATTGTACTGGATGATGACGACGACCAGACTGCAGCTTCCACATCGCGACCGCGGCGTGCAAACAAAAGGCCGCTTGACTATAGCTACCGAGACTATGAACAGCTGATGGAGGCTGTTGCCGCACGCAATCCTCCACGCAGACGGAAGAGGCAGAAAAACGCCGATACGCTGTCACTTGAATCCACATTGGTGTGTTCCGTATGAATATTTCGCTTAATATTCCTTGCAGCTGACACATGCTAGGAACAATTTTCCCAGGATGTTCGGGATCAGGGCCAAGCGTGGATACAGGAGATCAAAGATCTTCGATACGCGCTGAGGAGTTTATACGAGCGAAGAGAAGACCTTGAAGAGAAGCTTCGTGCGTCAGAAGAGAAGACACAGAAACTCCAACGGGCTCTTGATGAACGAAAAAGCCTCCAGTACTTGCAGTGTCAGATCTGTTACAAGTCAAAGGAATATTGGCGCGTACTTGGCTGTGGCCATGTGTATTGTACTACCTGCATAAGTGACATGAACACGGCTGAGCCACTATTCAACTCCAACTGTCCTTGCTGCAGAGAGCGCATCGTATCCTGCAAGGCCTTATATCCAGAACTAGTTGAACATCAGATTTAACGGCAAATGAGATGTTTCGATGTCACTTGATGTATACACATTGTCATTGCATAAGAATGTCTACTTTACACTCAGATCATGAGCAGCTGTATTTTTAGTTAATTTCTCTGACGGGAATTATTAAGCTCTATTTCTGTGTCTATAGCATCCTGTACACATTGCATTTGCGCGAGGTTGATCTGTGGCTTACCTGGGAGGGTTTTCTCTTGAGCTATATCTATCGTGCGAGAAATATGTCTTGCACATAAACTCTCTTGCGCATGGTTTCCCCTATTCTAATTTCTCTCACGCAGCGTGCCCTTGGTCCTCATTTTTATGGATCTCATACGAGAAAGATCTCTTGAGCAAGACATCACTTGGGACAGATCTTAAGGTTCTTTTTTCAGTAAAATCCCTTGTGCCAGATGAAGCGGCAGATTGAAGGTAAGAGCCTCGCTACGCCTAGATCAATCGATCTTGTGCTTATCAATGTAATGGGAGATTTCCTTTCAGGGATCGGATAGCTCGCACCGGCATCAAACAAAAGTATGCTATAGGAATTAAGCTTAGCCCAAGAGGAACGCGCACTTAGAGACAAATTTATGCTATATATTTAGGCTCAATTCGTCGGTACACAAGTCGAAAAGAAGATATTGTCCTTTGGAGAATTTGACAACCAAGCAAAGACCAACTCTGCCCCGAGAAATAAAAAATGGAAGGGTGATGAAGCAAGACACAGGAACATAGAGATGATTAAACTCTAATTCATCAGATTAATAATCCACACATCTAGATTAGGGTAAATCATGCCTTGAGACAATGAACAATACTAAGGCCGTTCCTAACGATGTTTCTCGAAAATTTAAATTTCGTCGACTTGGATGGATTCTGCATGCGTAAAGAACAGAATGTGAAGGGTCAGGGCCAGCCTGGCGATCCAACAGAAGGCAGGAGAAAATCTCTAGAGGCCTAACCTCGAAGGTGGCACGCGAGAGACGGTTCCATGCACCTCCTCTGCATGAAGAAGAAGATGTCTCTTGCTTTCCATCTCCACATTGCACACATTGCATGGGACCTTCTTGCCCTCAGGCCACATGGGTTTCGCATGCTTTCGCACAAAGTGCCGGCTGAGCGATCCAGGATCATGATAGTTCCTCGTCCGCTCATGAACGGGAAGGCGAGGGTTGCCCACACACAAAAAACAGATGACGGGCCTCTCTGTTTTCTCTTTGATGAAGATGGTGTCGACCGCCCGACGGAGAGCAACAGCGTCTGCGCTCTCCGGCACCGGTTCCTTCTTATCACCGACAATGGAGCTAGTCGGAACGTACGCTGGGTTAGGGGGGGCCGGACGTAATGGCGGACCCTCTTCAACATCCCCATAGTCTATCACTGCATAGATCCCGCGGATCCTTCGCCCCAATTCCGCTTCTACCGTCGGCTCCGGTAGGGTCAAAATCGCGTCCATCAACCGCAGAAGCTGCGGGGTGATCGCCCCGGTCTGTTGAAACGCAGTCAAGACCTCTTCATCCACCACTTTCCCGGTGAGTTGTCTCTCACTGTCAATCACCGGCTGCTCGCGTTTATACCGCTCGAGATTCTCGCGCACCAGCCGGTTCTTGTGACGCTGTTTCACATTCCGCAGGAGACGAGATGCTCGCTGGTATCTCTTCTCCGCCTTCCGGTACCGACGACAAATCCGAGGGCATTTTTTCTGCTGTGCGCGCGTCGCCTTTCGTCGCCTGCAGAATCCTCGGCACTTACCCTTGAATCCAACGCCGAGCTGGTCGCGTCGCTGCCGGCGTTGGATGACTTGCTGGGCGATTTTTATCACTTCCTTCAATTTCTCCACCGATCTCGACAGCTCCGACGTTACCTTCCACGGACGGCGGGGATCAATCGAAGCACTCATGGATCGAGCAAACCGGATGAGATATTGTTCAGGCGTCAGACCGCGGGCGATAGCCTGCGCGTCCACATCGATACCCACACTGTAATGAGTGATGAAAGTCTCGATGCTCGCGTGCTGCAGCATGACGTTTTGCAGCTCCTTGCTGACGTCGGCTGAAGAGGATGTGGTTAGCTCAATTCGCCATCAGACACCGGGAACTTACGGCTATTATTGAATGCTTTCGCAGCCCCGTAGCGAAGGGCATACGGCCTCATCGGCTGTTCGAAGCCGGTGATTTGTGCCCCGCGGCGGAGCCGGTATCGCAAACTACCTCCGGAGAGCCGTTGGTCGAGGGCAATCCGAACACCGTCGCTTTCCCGGATCGCTTGGCAGAACACAAATTGGTCCAAGAACTCGTCCTTGAGCGGAAGGTCCTGTTGATTCAGCCCGTGCAGCACTCCGAGTTCGTACAATCGCTCCGGGCTGTTGACTCGCGGCGATTTGAACGCCTTGAGCCGGAAGAGCATGCCCAGGAGAAAGACATGAGGACTGAGGACCAAGGTCGGGTCGAAGAGAATCTCCGGGATTGAGAACGGGTCCCTGGGGTGGTTAGCAGACATCGGGATTAAGAGTGAAATGGACACTTACTGGGGTTTTTTCTCGAGAAACTGCTTGGTCGAGGAGAGCGTCAGGTCAATCAGTAGCCGCGGACGGTCATTTTTTGGATCTCGAATCAGACGGAGGTACAGGTCCCGATACCGAATGTTCAGCAGCGCCTCCGGCCGGCTGCCGGTGATGGCGGCGAGTTGACAGAACAGAAGGAGTTGGATCCGCTGCCATCCGACCTCAAAGGTCATCTCCCTGGTGGTCAGCAGCACCCGTGCAAACTCCGCGAGGTCTTCGATGTACATAATGGGTTTGGGACGCGGACCGACTCGAAGATCCTTCTCTTTGGCCACGATGGCAATCACCTACATGTAATGGTTAAATTCTGACCATTCACTGTCTCCTAAACGCATCGCTCACATCGTTGATCTTTCTCAGGGCCATCGGGTCCAGCCCGTGTCCCATTTCCCTCTTGTAGACCAGATGCCACCATTTCCAAAACGTCTCCAGCGAGTCCTGGCTGCGGATGCCGGGGCATCGCCGGCCTCCCTTTCCGTGTCGTCGGTCACATCGCCATTTCAAAAAACCGTACATAAACCGAGCGGCCTCGTCGGGATCCTCGAGTGTGCGAAAACATTCATCAGGGTTCTGGTGGGTAAATCGACAGTAGCTAGAAGGAGAACGTCAGTGGAATAAAGAGCGTCAGTGCCGGGAGATACCTGAACCTACCGGTTCCAATAATGCTTGGTGTCTTCCAGCTTCTCTCGGGTAAGCGGGCTATATCGCTGTTGCCGCAGCTGCGAGACGTCGAGATTCTCTGCCGCCGCCAGGTAGTATTCGGGGCCGTATTGGACCTCACCCTCCATCCGCATGAGATCCTCCACCTCCGATTCTGAGCCGGATTCATCGCTATCACTGTTGTCCGACTCCTCGTCCGAGAGGCTGCTGTCTGAACTGTCCTCGGCGGGGTCCGTCGAGAATATGCTCGGTGAGCCTGCGCTGGCGACGCTCTCATGGTCCGAGATGACCATGTCACTACCGTCATCGGTCGTGGTCATCGTGAGAAGTGAATATGTGACGGCCAGCCAAGTGAGAGATGGGAGCGTCTGGGAGGAGAGGGCGAAGGACGGGAACGGAGGGGACGAGGCCTGTTATAAGCCGAAGGGGGGAGGGTAAGGCGAGGCCAGGTCTGAGACAGACCGGGGAAGCCCATGGAAGAGTGTGGACGAGCGACGCCATTTTCGGCTCCCTCTGGCTTTGAAAACTGTGGTGAACAGAGCAGTGCAGCGCGGACAGGAACAGGCAAAAGCGCAACAAAGACGGCGCGGTCGAGTGGGTCCACGGGCTGGGTTAAAACGGCGTGAGAAAACGGTTGTGGCGGCAAGGCGCGGGTGCGTGGCAGCAACGGCCGTCGCACGTGAGGGACGGCTTGGCGGTTAGTGAGCCTCGTAGAGCGGCATTAGATGTGACCCTTTTCGGCAACACGCTAACCGGATGAACGTATAATTAAGTATTTAATGTGCCGGTTAGCGGGGCGCACGTTTCGGCCGCCGGCCAACCAGAACGCGGAACGGAAAAGAAATTCCCCGATCCCGTTTAGCGTTGGGCTGTGGCAGTAATGGGGTTGCCGGATTCGGCGTAGCGGTCCGTCTCGCCGCTTTAACGGCGGCCGCCCCACCGGGCGAGGCCTATATAAGCTGCGAGTGCGTCCTCGAACGACGACCGTCACTTCCACGTCCGTTTTTTATTTTCCCCTCGAGCTGTGCAGCGGTCTCGCGTTCCTGTGCGCCGCCGGGTGAGACGGCAGGGGAATCGTCGCTCTCAGACCTCGCTGGCGCCCCCCTATTTTTTCAACGATCCACTTTGTGCCTGCAGCGCCAGCCCTCTCTTCATACGACGATTGACTACTTGTTGCACGAATGAAGTCGAACTACGATCCGGCCAAATCTATCATGACGGGGTTTTGCGTCTTTGAACATGAATACATATATGAAATGACTATCGAACCAAAATGAGCCGTTTGCTTCCTCTGCTCGTCTTAACGAGGCAGAACTCCATTCAGCGCCTGCTTCGTTTCCCCAATTCTCGCCACCGGAAGATTTTGGCCACACAAGCCAATAGCCCGGTCGATTGATCCGGTGACTCGATGACGGCTTTTAGGCAGCCGGAAATCAGCCACTCCAGTCCTCGTCCGTTTCTGTGTTGTCACGCCGCCATGTCCGTATGCTAGCGCATAGTCCACTGCTACAACGTAATCCTAGCAAGAGAGACCAATGGCAAAAATACCGCATTGTTCATTTGGAAGGTGGGTGACGTCTTCATTCAGCCGGAAATCCAGGGGTTTCATCCATTCTCCAATGACACGGCTTGACTCATCCATCCATCACGGCAGCGGAAGGGCAATTCGAAAGATAACGCAGTCATAGATGGGGTCGGCATAGCCTCGATTGTGGATTGAAAATGGGGCTGCTGGAAAATGAATGATACCTTGATCGAAGACGAAATACGAGATTAATCAATCCACTCTGACTCTCACAGGCTTCACCAATAGGAAGCTGAATCTGAGACGTCCAATAGACAGATGCGGTCCGCACTGCCTCGATTGTGGGACAAAGGACAGCCGAACGCGAGGATAGACTGTGTTGGATGCGCTACCGAGCCGTGTCTCATTTTTGAGCTGCAATTTCTGTTCGTTAATTGGAGGGAAATACACCCACCGATGACGACGACTGCATTGGCGTTGCTACGGTCTTATCTCCATGAATGTGCCAGTGGTTGAGGCGGCAAGAGCGGCTCACCGATTCGAGGAGAAAGAGCAACGATCCTTTGAGCTGTTGCACCGCAAAATTGGGTATATATATCCTTACAGCGCGCGGCCTGAAGGATGGCACCAGTTCCTTTTGCTACAGACTCCCTGTTTGCACGCCATCATGGCAGTTACCTTGAACAATATCAAGTTTTATCATCCGCCTTCCCTCCCTGCCCGCCCAATGAAGAGCACATATCCTAATCATCAGCACCCTTCGTTTTCTCATCACTCATCAGGAAAACCCGATCCTACCCCTTCGACGCACTCCAATTCCCCCTTCCCCTCGTTCTCACAACCACTGCTGCGTCACTCTCTTCCTCCCCGTCCACCAACTATTGTTCCCTCCAGTCGTTCCGCATCTGAGACTCTACACATTTCATCCAAATTATCTTCAGCCAATTCTCTTCCCGTGCACGAGAATGATTTCGACCGAGCACTGGATGAATTCCTTTCTGCTAAAAATGGCAAGGAAAATAGCGATCGAGAGTCGCCGAATCGTGTCTCTACACAAGGTAACTCCTAGATCACGTGGCTAGTCTGTTCTTTACTAAGTGAGTAGAACAAGGAATTGACGACCTTCTCCATGCGATTTCGCCTGATCCAGAGAAGTCAAGTCAAGTGGCTGCTGACTTGCCGTCGTCTAGCATCACCGCACAAAACCCCCTAGAGTCACCGGCGGACGGGAAGCCTACGCAGCCAATCACAGGAGATGAATCACAGCCACAGGAAGAGCTCAATAATCTCGCGTCCGCAGCATCAATGGATCCATCGCCGGAATTCTGCACGTCTGCACCGCATACATTAACGTCTAGTGTGACCAATGCTGATTCGACGGGTACGGCCATACAGGACCCCGCACCGGAATCGTCCATTGTCAATCGAGAACCTTCAAATACTCCGCGTTCAAGCAGAGTTCGGAATCACAGCTCAGAGTCCGGCAAAAGCTCCCAGAGAAATGAGAGCACCGACTTGCAGGGAGCTTCAGGAGATTCACAGGGCGCCAGTTCATGTCAATTAGGGGAATCATCAGATCGAAAGAGAAGTCCGTCAGCGCGTTTGTCCTGCCCGTCAACTCCGCTGGTCGTGAGCCCAGGTCCGTCTCGTTCCGTTTCATTGCGGAGAAAGTCCTGTCGGCGGGCCTCTGGTTATTCGCACGGCTCCGATTGGATCGCCGAAGACTCTCATGAATCGGACTCGGCTCCCTCTGATGATGAGAACGACATAGACTACTTAGATACCTCCGAGATAGAGGAAGCCGGCGAGAGCTTGCCCCCATCTAAGCGTCGTCGGAGAAGTTTGGATGAATCTTCATCCACTTCTCGAGGAATACCCAGACAGTTATCTGCCGAGCCTCCACGTGCTGAGCGGCCAGAGTCACCGCCAGAATATTTGAGCGCAGAGAGTGAGCCGATTCCCGTCCAAGGTTTCCTCCGATTACGATCTAGTGGAGCCGAGGTCAAGTACTGCTTAGAGCTGTCACAGACGGATTTTTCGTCATTGTTCACAGGCGGACAAAGAGAATCTCGGCCACGGCAGCGGACAGCTCATTCCGCGAGAAGGGCTCGATTCACGCCTGAGGAGGATGCATGCATTATTGCTTTAAAGGCCAAAGAGCTCAGGTGGGATGAGATCGAGGATCTATTTGCGCAGCGATTCCCATACCGAAAAAAATTGTCCCTGCAGATGCGCTATTATACTAAATTGAAGGAGTCAACGAACGAAGCATGACGAGAGGGGTAGGCACATCATCGTAAATTAGGCTAAAACAACTGAAGCAATACCTTCTTGCTTGTGAGCCACATACACCACCAGATCGTTGGCAGACAAGTGTAGGCAAATGGAGGAATGTATATTTGCTATCTTCATGAGTAATGTCAAGGCGTTGCAAGGCGTTGCCTTAACCAGTTAATTTCAGTACCGTATTTCATGATCGACAGCCACATCCTAAAGTAATGACTCGTTGTATCTCACGCCACTATGGATACAAACGAGGTATGAGAGGGCAGCTAGTTGACTAGGAAGAAAGACGAGGCAGAGGATTATCCGGTATCTTCGGTTTACGGATGGATTGCAGATCAACAATCAGCTAAGAACAACCCAACCATGTCTTTTACCGAATTATAGTAAACGTGGGACCTGTGAATTACGCGATGCGGTTAGTCTTGCCGCCTGGGGCCTAGTCCTCCCGTACGCCGTATCGTCACGGCGGCCCGTGCCCGCCGTCAGGTATAAAAGCCCCGTCCCCTCGCTGTTTTAACCTCGTCCCTTCCACGTCTGCATTTTCCCCTGGAACATCGCCCTCGCCGTTGCGCCTCTTTGGTCGGTGCTGACTCCTGCCAGCGGCCGCCCCCACTATGTTGGCACCACCGTCGGAAATTGCGGTGGCGCCATCGAGCCATGTCCCCGCTGCCTTGGGTCACTCGAGATCCCTGTGAGCTGGCATGGAAGCTGATGCAAGGTCTTCATTGTCCCATCGTGAATTGTCTTTTCCTTTCACTTCGCTTCAGCTTTGATTTCTGTTCTGTGCTCCAGTAACCCCCCGTTCTGCGCTCGATGCCGCGGCTTCTGGCTGTTCCTTCGAGATACCGGTCCCATCGATTCTCCCACCCCCCTACAGCAAACCTGTCGCAGCAGACCTGTCGATCTTGTGTGTCGTGTCCGCCGACGGAGAGTCCAGCTGACGACGACGACGACGATATTGCTTCAGGGTGAAACAAAGCCAATAGCATAAATACCTCACGGGTGATCGGAGATTTGTGCCGTGTCAAAGGACCGCCATCATTCTGTTTTTCTGGCCCTCGAAGGTCGACGTTTAGCGCCCATTGGTGGCTGACACCGAATTACTTCATCACGGGGCCCGATCGCTCCTCGCTTGTAGCCTCGGCGTCGAGCGAAGGCCCTATCGTTTCGGATGGCGCAGAAGCCACTGCTTCGATCAATGCATGCCTATACGGAAGACACTAATGGCGAAAATACCGCATTCTCCGGGCGGATTGCGTGAAGGCCGTGTTAGCCGATGACTACGCCTTCGTGGAGGAGATACGAGGACGTTGATCCACTGTAGGCGCCAATAGGACGGCCTAGTTCATGCGCGATAGCAGCCGATGTGCGATCGAGAGATGGCAAGGTCATGGACTTGGTCAGCACTGCCTCAGCGGTGAACTGAGAAGGGAATTGGGAGCGAGCGCGAACCGTCACTGTGCCGTGTCTCAATTTTGAGCTGGAACGGGCGTTTCCTGATTGGATATCATCTAGCCCGTCAATGACGACGACGACAACTACGACAACGACGACTACATCAGCGATGTCACTGTCTCATTGCTAAGGAAGGCGCAAATAGAAAGGGTGTGTGGCCAGAGCCGGTATTCAAGCAGAAAAAGGCCGGTTTCGCTCGCAGCGGTTATATCCAAAAGATGGGTATATAAGCCCTCTTGGGAACGCAGCAGAGGAGTGTGTTGATCGAGATTCTCACTCAGACCATATTTCTTTTCTCTACAAACCCCCGACTTACACTGCCGCCGTGATCATGGCTGGTACCTTGTCAAAGATTCAATATCAATGCCTTCCCCATCCGCTCCCTGCATCCCCAATAGAGAACATATCCCCTGGTGAATACTTCTCCCGAAAAGCCGATTCAATCCCGTCCCTGCGCCCGAATTCCCTCACCCCCCTTTTCTCACAGCCAGCAATCAGGATTCACCACCCCCTCCCGCCGCGTCCACCGGCTGTCGTCGCCTCCAGCACAACTGACAGAATCAATGGCCATTCCCCGTACTCCAAGGACTATGGCTAAGCATCCAATGCCCCCTTTTTTGCGACAGGAGGAGGAAAAGATGAGAATGGAGAGTCCTCGATTTGCGTGCCCGCCAAAGGTACGTACCCCTTCCCCCAGTCCTTGCGGTCAGTCCGTGTCCATTCTCAGCTTACACGAAACAGAATACCGCGATCAAGACCACGATCAAAACCACCCTCATGAAGCCTTCCCTGATCAGCGTAGTCCATGGCAAGCGACAACCATGGCGGCACATGTGGATCCCACGGCGTCCACGAACCCATTGCTGGAAATCTGCATGTCCGGGTCCCGTGCAGCGCCTGTTGACTTCAGTCTTGACTCGGCCCACCGGGCAACGGAGTCCTCGGAACAGCAACTATCTTCGGTTGATCCTCAAGTGTCAATTCTGGGCAAATGGAGCTCGGAAGCATATTCTCAACGTCCGCAACGGCAAAAGGATTGACTCGCAGGAGGTTCTTGGAGATTCGACGCGTGCCACCGCAGGTCCGTCAACAGAATGGTCGCAGCGAAAGCGAAGTCCATCAGCGCGCGTTTCAAGCCCGCAGACTCTGCCAGTCGTCGTTCCAGCTCTGTCTCGTTCGACTTAGTTGCGGAGACCACCTACTCGGCCGGAGCCCAGTCCTTCTCACCGCCCAGATCCGATCGACGAAGTCGGTCATGAAGCTTCAGGTATGCTTCTCACTTCCTGCAACTTGACCTTGGATTATCCTAACAACGTGCTGGCAGCCACAAAACGAACCGCTCCCCACCATGATTCTTACAATAGCCCCGTTGGCAGATTGATCGGTGAGGGCCGAGTGCGCTCGCCCGGCCTTTTCGCGATAAGAAACGATCATGACGGCGGTGGATACGGTACGGATGACAGCGGTTCTGCCTCTGCCTCTCGGGGTAGCATATTCTCGCGTCAATCAGAGAAGCGATACTCCGGCAGCGTCACTAGCGGCGAGGGACCTTCGCCTAATAGTCTGGTGGATCCCGGTGCTGAGCAATCGGGCTTTTCAAGGGCAGCCGGTGGCCAGTCGTAACGGAATCTACAGACTAGTTCAGATGGAGGTTACCTGGGACGAAGTAGCCGCGTGCCCGCGGAGTCTCCTTCTGTGGCGTCTGTATCGAGGCAGCTCGGTTCGGAGATTGAAGATTCCGAGTCCGCCTCTGATACCGATGATGCGGACCACCATTCAGGCGATGGCCGATGGCAGTACCGTTGTATTCTGAAGCGTCGATTGGATTCGTCTGGTCGCAGGATGGCGTTGGTTCGGTGGGAGGATACATGGGAGTCGGAGGACGAGCTGGGTGGGGTGAAGAGGGCGTTGCGACAGTACGCACGGGCACGGCAGGCGAAGCAAGTCCCAGCAACGGAGACATGTTCGAAACGCAGGGGAAGAAAGCGCAAATGCCCTTCGTAAAACGCTGCTTCGACATTTTATCTTTCAGGACGAAAAAGCACAAATGCCCTTAAAACGTTTTTCCTTGAACTGCGCCCTCGTAAACATAATTTTAAAGAATCGGACGGACAACTGGGAGCGTAACATAGATAGTATGACAAAGTCAGATAAACAAATTTGGAAAAGGACCCAGGTATTGGCAGAAAAATGTCGCTAAGGTGGAATGTTCTTCCGCCTTCTAAATAAGCAACGATAAATTGTTGCCCGAATATCATAACAGCTATCGCAAGCCAACCCAGGCAGCCATCTTATGAAATAACCCCTTGACATCTCTCCCCTTATCAGCGAATTCAAACGAGGAGCGAGAGAGGCGGCCAGGTTCTATCAGAGCATTGGCAATGAACTCCTCTTTTGTCATCTTCCCGCTGTCTACAAACGCTTTTTCCTTCTCCCGCTTTTCCAAGGCGTCATCGTACTCATCTAGCTGGCCCACCTTCCACGTTGCGAAGACATCAAGCGCTTTTGCGTTATCAAGTTCTTCTTCGTACTTCGTCCATTTAGAAGCCCCCAAGTGTCGGCGCAGCTGTGTAAAAGGAAAGCTGCGATGGTCATTAAAGCCGGATGAAAGGAGCATATGCAACCACATGGCTCCGGAAGTTTGCGACCACTTAACAAGGCTAGAGAGCTCCCTCTCTTCATTCCCTGGTAATTTTGCCTCCTCTTCCTCTAAAATATGTATGAAAACCTCCAAGTATTTGAAGTACCGGGAAGCAATCTTGGGCGGTTCATCACCATTGTAGTCCCAGGCACTATTGACAGGTCTGTCTTGAAGGAGCCACCATGGTGCCGAGGCGAACAGCTGAGCAGGTCCGATATATGACCATTCAAGATCTACTACTCCAACGATAGTAAGGTCATTCTTCCCTCGGACAATCAGATTCGCCAAGCCGAGATCATCACAGATCAGCTTAAACTTGCAACAGTCATACTTCTTATGGACCAAGTCGCTTGTCAAGGCTTGCAGGACCTTAAATGCCATATATTTGTTTTTAGCATCATATAAACCAAAAGTTGAGTTTGGTTGGTGAATAAGCTGCTCCCAGTCCTGTCCGGTAATATATTGAAAATACTCAGTCGTCGTTGCAAAGCCCTTATCTCGATCACCTAGGAGCCACAAAATTAATCAGTGTATTAGCAAAGAGGTAGGTTCATGAAACACGAGTCTTACCGAAGGTGTCAACTCCTCCATTTTGTAGGATGCTATGTGCCTTGAATGTTAACGGGCGATTAGGTACAACGTTTTGGCGTTCAGCATTTGGTGATGGTAAACTGCCGATTTGGTCAAAATCAAGCTTGAAGAGCTGAAGCAGGAAATTCGCGAACTGCCTATAGATAACTTCGATATCGCTATCGTCGATGTCCTCTCTTATAAGTCTGGTGGGTTGCTCAGCCTGAGGATCCTTGAGAAGGTCGCTGAGGCTCACACCATGAATGAAATCCATCATGATGAATGGACCAAGACCAAGTGGGTTGCTAGCAGTGGGACCCCATGCCCGGACTTCTGGTACGGGAATGGTAGTCCTCTTGCGGATAAGTTCTAGGGCTGTCACCTCCATGGCAACCTTCTCATCGGCATAGTGGTCGCAAACCATCCCCACACGAGGGAAACGAACCATCCAAGCAGAGTTGTCATTAAAGACCATCTTCATGCCGGCATTAAATGCGCCATAATGAAATGTACCGTCGAGTTGACAGGGACGTTTTTCGGGATGGAAAGTCGACACCCACTTGCAAAGATGGCCTGTTCTGTGGGTCTCGTTCACTTTGTCGACCCAAAGTTGGCCCTGCATCTCGTGGACAAGATCGATAATGGCGTTGGTATCCATAACGTCAGAGGAAGCTTCGACATTTGACACCGAGCACTGGGGTAGAAACAGCAAAGAAGGGGCTACGACCCGTTTATAACCAGTTGGCTATGCAAGATCGCTGCTCGCATCCTAAAAGTGGGTCAATTGGCCGAGCTTAGTCAGAACTCGATAAAGACACCAATATTTTTTTTAGGTTAGCTATACGTAGAACTGATGTACATTATATGAAGAGTCTCTGAGGAGTAGACCTAAACGATTAACCTACTTAAATATACACCTCTTGTTGAGATTCAGCGCGGACTCTGAAACGACCTTTTACAACTTGATCATATCGTTCGACGCTCCAAATATCGATCTGCAGCTACACATTGTTTACAAATTGCTAGGAGATGCGTGGCACCCCCTAACATCAATCTCCTGAAAATACCAACAAATATTAAGTTCATTCAAGTAAACCATCGCAGATTGTACATAAAGACAAATAACGATTATGGAAAGAAAAATCGACCTCAACTAGAAGCACCGTCCTTCTGTTATACATAACTATCAGTATATATGAATCAGGAGGCTTGGGCTTCTTGGCACGAACAGTGGCCTCTGCCTTCTCCTTGGCAGCCTTTTCTTCAGCCTCACGTTTCGCTCTCTCCTCTTTGTTCTTGCGACGCTTCTCAACAGAGGAGTTTGCTGTGTCAACTATCTGTCCGACGGCGACGCTACCGGAGTTAATAAGCGCATCGTTGACTGCTTTTCTAGCACTGGGGTCGGTGCCAGACATCGTGGGTGGACTTGGAATGATGAGCGTGATGTTGTTGTCGTAAGTTTAGCTAAGGTCGGTGAGTTTCAGTATGATGGATGTCTATGGCAAATAAATATGGTCTGGAGTCGAGGGAATTGATCAGTTGTAGGGTTTGGCGTCTTAAATATGTGTATTGGGATGGGAACACATCTCGCTCTTGTAGGCTGATTTGCAATCTATGAATCCGTAAGAAGGGCGGGATTTTTTCCTAGCTATACAAGCCATGCATAACAACGCAGCACATATTACGCTAGCTAGTTGTACTCAAAGACGTGATGACGTCTTCCTCTGGACAGACCAAATAGCATCTCATGCAAGTACGCAGGCGCTATTTCAACCCCTCTTTGATAACCTCCAATGAAGTCCGCCTGCGGGTCACTAGTATTGTCTTCACTGCTTAGCCGCTTTGACTTCAACGTCCATAAGCGACGCCCAAGAGGAATTATAGCTCGATATTACGCAAATGCATGCATGCATAGGACAGCGCTTACTTTTATATGTATGAGAAGCTCTTGACAACACTATTGGTCTAGGGCTAGCTTTTGCTAATCTCTTCACACAGACATGGTAGCGGGAACAGGCGTTGCCATTGGTTCGGTGGAAGCTACTAGGGCTGGACGGAGTGGAATGGAACGGAACGGAACGGAATAGGACAGAATTATGAAACCTAGCCAATCAAAGGCAAGCATTGTAACACTTAATGCGTCGCGAATGATGATAATATATTCTGTTCTATCCCGTTCTGTTTTGTTCCGTCCCTTCCTTCTCTAACGCTTTCCATGTATCAATATGAAATCTGTTAATGATTTTACAAATTTCTGCGCAAGACTGGAGCGGTTTATTCTTCTTTTTGAAAGCGGAGACCCCGATCCCTTAAGCGTTATCCAAAAAAAACAGTTGAATGCTTGGAAAGCTTTGCTGAATAATGAATCAACCGGAAAATCGAGGACACAGGTACATGTACGAACAGCTGCACTGAATTTTGCGTTGAAAATCCGTCGAACTGCAGGCGATGAGACCCTCTTTCTTTGCATTCTCATATATGCTATCTCGAGTGTTCCAAAGATTAACTACCCGACGTTCTACGCGGATCTGAAGAAATGGTCAAAAACCATGCATTTCCCAGAGTCGCTACATGATCAAGCCTCTAGCCTTTGGAATAAATCAGGCAACCGACCGAGTGTGCAGCAAGAAGCCAACACACATCATCTATCTTCTGGGATGACAGTTCAAACAACTGGTAGGTAAAATTATGCATCCTGATCTATCCAGACAAAGGTCTAATATTAATTATCAACAAGAAGCTCAGTTACACGAAGGCGATGCTCATATTCGAAATCCGACAACTACCATCAACGAGATTGAATCTCGTATCGCACCAAACAAACCACTTGAAATGGCCTTTCTTGTGCCCCCCAATTTGCTTGATGCTTTCTACAAGCTGCACAAGGATTCGCTGGCTTCTCAGCAACATTCTGCGATCCTTACGATTCCCACCCAAGATCATGTTGCGTCACTTGTCCTGTCTATTCCGCGAACAGAGGCAGTATTGGAAAGCGACAAGTTCGGCCTGCCCATGATATTCAATTCTGAGTCTCCTTCAGTGTAATCGATTTTGTATCCACCATCATCGCCTCAAACGCACAATCCTTCGGGACTTTGCCTATAAATGTACCATCTGTGTCATATACATCCCATATCTTGGTAGTGGTGCCCGCTTCGTATACCCTAATGCAGCCTAGGAGCTTTCTCGATTGCTGAGGACGGAAAACGATTAGACGGTCAGCTGGGTGACCTGGTATCAATTTTACCGTATACGACGTCCATTGGCTGTCAACTTCAATTTGGGATTCCTGAAATTGTGCGTCTAACTGAATACCGATCAATCAGAACAAGCGAATCTATTTAAAAAGGAAAGAAAAAAAAAGGGTAACGAACCTCTCTAGCCTTCTTAAAAATCTCGTCATCTTCCTCCGTGCTCAGTGATATCTTAGAGTAGAATCGAGTCGCAGCCATTGTGGCTGTCATCGACGTGCAAAGGCAAATTCTTATAGACCGGTCTTCGTTAATTCTCTTTGTAGTGAAGTGAATAATGTAGATGATGTCTTCGAAAGTAAAATTTAACTCATTCCCGAAGATTTCCCCGGATGTGGTTGACGTGGGGCGAAGCCCCTCCTCGCACATGAGAGACTCATTATTTGGGCACCAAGAATGCCTAATAACCTCACACACTGCTAAATGACTGACCTCGACAAGATCATTTTTTCTTGTATTTCAAAAAGGTATCTCAATTTTTAAAACTAATGGTATGATAGCACAATCGGAACAAAACAGCAGTACAGAAGATAACAGAACAAGATGGAACGGAATGAAACAGAATGAAACAGAACAGAACGGAGTAGAACAATTAAAAAGGCAACGTGACGTAGTGTGGCCACGATCATAGATGCAGAAAAAGAAAAGAGAATCAAAGATAGTCTAATGAAGCTTGCGCCAGTCCAGGCACGCTGATCTTGAGTCATGATAGGATGGAACGGAATGAAACAGAACAGAACGGGACAGGACAGAACAGGAAAGTGTAGAACAATTAAAACGGCAGCAACGTAGTGTGGCCACGATCATAGATGCAGAAAAAGAAAAGAGAATCAAAGATAGTCTAATGGAGCTTGCGCCAGTCCAGGCACGCTGATCTCGAGTCATGATAGTCGAATTTGTTAATCTCAGGGGCATCGTCTTGGCCATACGCTGAATGACCAGTGCTGAAAGAGGCAATATAAAACCTATCATAAAGACCAAGATATCTATAAAGTTGCCAGCCTTGTCCCAGGTTCACCGCAATTCAACACAGACCACCTCAAGTCACCGTTTTTGGGCCATTAATCAGCTCGACTTCATTATTCCCCTGGATAATGGGCAGAGGTTTTTACGATATCACCGGTGTAAAGAAGCCTAGCGAACCAAGACCCTCCGAAGCGCATCCCCGAGCTCGCCTCATTTCAATACGGACTGCTTAGGCGGTTTTCAAACTCAGCTCAAGGACCAGGGTCGCACGGGCGATATGTCCTGCTTTCCATCATCATGCTTCTGGGGCTGGTGGTACTCATTGAGGTATCCGTCTCTGCCTCAGTGGCTCCTACCCTCCTTGAATGACAAGCCTCCGTTGGAGAATGACCCTGTTAGTATCTCCAGTCTAATGCGTCTTCCCTGCTGTATCTGTCGTCTGACTGTGTACAGGAAGACGTAACCCCGGAAATCGAGGCAAACACTCTTCCCTATAATGAGATTATTGCGATATATCATGGCTATCGGATGGCCACTATCAATTTTCCTGGTCAACGACTGAAAAACGAAATCCCTATACTTGATGTCTTTTGCAGAGCCTTTGTATGTCTTGATCATTATGAGATTGAAGGGTATGGACAAGTTCCAAAATCTGCAAAGGAAAGAATCTTGGTTTTCTTCTTCTACAATCAATGGAAAGTGTGGGTGTCTATTCCGTACCTAGAGGCGAAACGTCGCGTTCCTCAACTACCTGAGCTTCCTCTCGCATGAGAGTCTGAGACTCTTCCTACCTAGCTAAACTGTTCTTATGATAGATCTAACTGTATCTTAACAGGGGCATTAAGGCGGTATTCGCTTCGCTTTGATAGTATTAAGTGCATATTGTAGAATTTGAGCTATTCTGATCCGTAATGCATGTAAAGCTGCTGGCTTGGGCCTAATACCTAGGGGTTTACAGCTAGTATTGCATCTGGAGCTCCCAATGAAGTGCTATATTTGCTTTTCATCGCTAGTACTAGCTGCATGTCGCAAATTGCAGTCAAATCATTTACCTTGAGTCATGGTAGTCGAACACTCCCATAATGGGAAAAAGCGCTACAGCATGTCGAGCCGTGCCTCAATAAAATTATAAAGCATGAAACCGCCTGGATAAGTTGTTCATTCTTTCTTACAAGATACCCAGTGTTGACAATCCTAGAGACAGACTGAGTAAGTTAAAACGCTCATGCGGATCGTAGTGCTGGAACTAATGTTTGTATTAGGCTCCGTGATTATGGACAAGAACACCACAGAAGCAAGATCCGGTCGACTTCGAATCCCTAAGGACACCAAAGCCGTTCCGCGGGATGATCCTAACCTCGAGCTGCTCGACGGTGAACTCTCTGACACTGATCCTCGCAATATGAGTCCACGGCGGGATGACACCTCTACCGAACGGGTTTCTGAGGAAGCAAAGCAGACACTACAAGCCGAAAAAACCAAAATCAGTCGTACGCTTTCCGATTTGGACATAACGTTGACTGATGCTTTCGAAGATTTGGAGAATCTGGAGAAACGAACCGGAAATATCAACCAGAAACTCAAACAAATGATTGAGCAGTCAGAGAAGTCAGAGAAGTGAGCGATCTTGTCAATGGGTTATTGATCAAAAGTACTATTAAAGACGGAATGGTCAGCGAGAATTTGAGCTATCTGTTCCGTATTTAGATCGCGGCCTAGTTTCGTCAAATAAATGAATGATATTAGAGGTCTAGGCAATAGAGTGACATACTGATCCCCCTAGTATTAGTCTGAAAAGCTGCATTTGCTCTTCACTACTGCTAGGTGCATATGCAGAGCCTAGGGTATCGTAGCCCCGCTTCTTCATTGTACGCAAGTATTGAAACTATGCCGCCTAGGCCCTACAATAACTAGTTCTATGGAGCCATGATATTGATAAAGCCACCAGAAAAAGCAAGCTGAATCTAGACAGCCCAAATGGGATACTGGCTCTGTTTTTCCTTGGCAACTCAGCTGCAGTAGTTTCACTACACTTGGAATGAAATTTAAGCGAACAGATATAGATCTATGTAGCGGTGGCTCGGTGGAATAAGAGCCTACGTCAGCTTGCTAAGCAAGGCCCTATAATATAAATAGCTGTTGTCTTCTGCTGTCAGTCTACCCCCATACACTTTACTTCTCTCAGTGCAAAGTACTTGGCATACCATGGATGGTCGACGTCTTTCACCACTGCCTTCTGACAATCCTCAGCCAGATTATTTCGAGGAGCCAGGAAAACAATCTCCCCGTCAGTACATCATCATTCCCAAGCGGTGCTAGTAATCAAAGATGCTAACATGGACAATAGAATATGCGCATGACGGAGAAATTCCCATTCATGGGGAGTCACAACCCGCTCTACATTCGGACCTCGTCCCGGTAACCTCAGATGAATCCGGATCCAATGCTCAAGGTCAAAAACGACGAACAAACGCCGAAGCATCGCGAAGGTATCGTGATAAGCTAAGCGATCTACGACGGAAGATTTACACCTTGAAGCAGTGGATTACTGAACAGAATGAAGATCCACAAGGTCCAATCTCCAAAGAAAAAAGACCCGATAAAATGAGTACCTTAGAATTAAAGAAGGAGTCTTCCTTTCTGCAGTCAAGAGTTCGGGCAATCTTTATTCGCAAGTTACAAGTAGAATCTAAATGGGAGCCGTGGATGGATTCATTGACACTCCGGGAACTGAGGAACAAAGCGTCCGAAACGATTTCACGTGGGTTTGCAAACGGCGATGCATCCTTCAGCGAGGAAGTTATGAACAACAGAGAGAACCGATAACTTGGTAGGATGTCCAGACACAGGACAATATTATGCATGCAACTGATTTGATTTGAAGAGACCGAAAGAACCATGAGATAATCGACGGTTTTATCCCTTTCTTTCCGATACAAGGGACAGATCCATGGTCACTCGTACAGCGAAGATTTTTGATCGAATAAGGGACGAAGTGTTAGCAATCAAGTCTGTAGCTAGTGTTGGTGTCTTCTAGTCAAGGGTCAATCGATTGTTTTCCGGCTGAAAGCTACAAAAAGCAAGTTCATGCGCCTTGAGTCTAGACAATGAAATAAATCCTAGGTGTCTGAGTCGCGTATGCGCCCACCTCTTCTAGTCGTAAATTTCATGGTGACAACATGGCACGGCAGCCTCGCGTTTGATGTACGACTCTGCAGGCAGTGTCGAACGTAATCTGCATCGATCTAGACCCGTCGAGGGACAAAGATTATAACTGTGCTTAGCAAGCTCCGCAACTCACCGCTGATTGATCAAAATGCAGGTTGTGTTGCACTGCCATGGTAGGTGAAGCAAAGTATGCGCCAAAAAGCTGCTGTCACGGGTATAAAAGAGTGCATGTTTCCCTCAACTCTCTTTCTTCATTATACTGCATCTTCATAGCAACAGATGAAATACATTTGAGATTTCTCCTTTCTGACAAACCTTGCAATATGTCGTTCAACTTTCATGCTCGTCAAGCGCTTCCGCATGCTCCGGTGACCACGCCTAGTCCGCCATTAATGGTCAGAAAGATTGAAAAATTGCTCTCTGACATCAAAAGAGAGTCTCAATCGCCGCCTATTACGAGACACCGATTGGAGCTTCTACTGGAGACTTTCCAAGATGAGCAACCCAAGCAAAAAAAGGTGACGGAAATGTATGTCTTCCCTCGCTCTTCTATATCTTCTGGCTGCTCACACAATAGCAGTTGGGACAAGGACATATCGAAGTACAAAATCGTCGACTCGGTGGAGCCGGAAACTGACAATTGGCGCGACTATACGTTTGTTGTTCGAGAGCACATCGGTATGTACCACGAGCCGGAGTGAATGATAAAATCTCACACGGTTCCAGAACAAAAATCCAAAGTATCCACAACGTACGTCGACGTTAAGGCGGAATATCTGCGAGATATCTTGGCAGAGATACTGGAGAACGTGAGGACTGTCAGCATTATGGAGGCCAAGCCCTCAGTAAGTGGTGAAGCGACTCGAGGAGTGCCGAAGATTAATCTTGAGCAGATCGAGCAAAACATCTTGTTCCAGTTTCTGCCTGAGCTCGAAGGCAAGCTGGAGCAGATAGGCAAAAGCGAGAGCATTAGCCCAGGCCGCTTTGAGCAACTCCGCCTACTCATCGATCATCTCAAACAGGCCTACGCCCCGACAATGGAGTGTCTCGGGCCATTGTTGCAATGCGAAGAGATCACCTACGATCTGCTCCAGGCACTTTTCAAACCAGGATGTCATGTGTATACAAAGTGTCTGGGCTCCCAAAAATCCCGATGTGTCGTGTTTGATGCGGGTGAAGAGGCTACCCAAAAAGGGGTCACCTTCTTCAAACTCGAGTGTCATTATCTTGACCACGATGGGTATGAGCTTGGGGAAGTGAGAACGGAGCTGGGTATCGTCAAATTTCGCGGACGCAGACCGATTCGTACTCTCGATGCATTTCCGCTGCAGTACCATCCTGATCGCAGCCGGATGACTCAGACACTGGTGGAACGCGGTCGCAAGTTCGGCGGTTTGATCAGACCGCATGGGCCTCTCATTCGACATTGCAAGGGTCGAGCTTTCATTATGGAAAGAGGGAAGCCCCAGGCAGTAAACATTGATAGCGTGGTTGCAGTCGATGCCAGCTTGTTTCGTGAAATGGAACCGAACTACCACCGACCGTGCGTCTCGGACTGCTGGGAAGACGTCTCCTACGTATACGGAATGACAGTGAAAGAAGACGAACGTCGAGGGCAACTAGAGAAGGTGAAGGAAAATGGAAAGACAGTCGATTCGATGACAGATGAAGACTTTCTGATATGTTGTCCAACCGTCCGTTGCTTCAGCTTTACTGAAACGAGGTTCTGTGAGTCGAGCCTCTTTCCTGCCATGCACGTGACTACGCTAACTCCAAGATAGTGGAATGCGGGGTGGGCGATCTCACAGACGTGGAGTGGTCATCAGCGTTCGACCGCTTGCAAATTCCGGAAGAAACGAGAGAAATTCTCTTGTCCGCAACGACCTCTCGCCTGTGTCGTGGAAGAGATGTAGTCTTCGACGATTTTATCAAGGGAAAAGGTCGCGGTCTCAATGTTCTCTTCTTGTAAGTTAGTTCGACTATCCCGTTGCAACAAGAACCCTTTCTCAAAAGCTGCCCTTAGTGGTGAACCAGGAGTGGGCAAAACATTTACTGTTGAGGCCACCGCCGAGCATTTTCAGACACCCCTCTACTCAGTAAGCAAGACCTACCAGTTCCTCTCCCTCATTCTTCCGGTCTGATAAAAATTGGCTAGGTCTCTGCTGGCGAATTGATGGCTGACCATGGCGATCCGTTTCATTTGGACGCTACTCTCGGTCGTATCTTTAAAATCGCGACACGTCTGAACGCAATCCTCCTCATCGATGAAGCGGATGTGTTCATGGAAAAACGATCCTCGTACCAGACGAATCATAACCGCCTTGTAACTATCTTTCTTCGGAAAATGGAGTATTATGAAGGGGTCCTTTTCCTGACGACCAACCGTATATTGGAATTCGATGACGCCGTTCTGAGTCGCATTCATCTAAAGGTGAAATATTCAGAGTTGACGAAGGACGCACGATTGAATATTTGGAAAAGTTTCCTTTCCGAGGCCCACACTTTTCAAGGGCCCGCCATCGTCGAAGCTGGTGATCTCAAGTGTCTAGCATCGATGAAATTGAATGGTCGGGAGGCGAGTCATCTCACGACTGTAATTATTGATATCGGCTGACCGTACTGTGGAATAGATCAAAAATATAGCCTCTATCGCCCAAGCATTAGCTTCTTTCGAGAACACGCAGGTGACATTCAAGCATTTAAAGAAGGCGGCGAAAGCAAACGATAAATTCGTCGAAGTGTTCCATAAGACCGACCGAATCGACGGTTTGTACACATAGGAGAATATGCTTTTTCATCGGTCCTTTTGCACGTGAACTTACGCAAGCCGAAGAGGAGGGGCTGCTTATATCCGAGGGATGCCATATTAGCTGTTCCAGAAATGCCAGGAGTTTCCCTTTCTACTTAGCGTAG
The DNA here is from genome assembly GCF_001907595.1 of Talaromyces atroroseus. Taxonomy (NCBI): domain Eukaryota; kingdom Fungi; phylum Ascomycota; class Eurotiomycetes; order Eurotiales; family Trichocomaceae; genus Talaromyces; species Talaromyces atroroseus. The sequence goes on from NW_017971457.1 coordinate 35,888, forward strand.
GCTGGTATTGTCTGACACCAGCTAACCTATTTATGAGGCGGATCAAAAACATTACCTCCGCATTAGCCGCTGATTTATAATTCTGTCGTTCTATGAGCAACCCACATGTAATTAATACTCCAAAATCAACTGTGACAAAAAGAAATAGCACCCTAGGGAATTGTGAATGGGTACATTTAGTTGCTTAAAGCGTGACATGCAATGGACAAGAAGATAGGCATAACCAGGAAATTAAATCTTCAATGTAAGCTGCTGTGAAGCTTCTCACTAGCCACTGGCGGGGCATGTGGTTTAACTAGGTCCGTCGTCGGTGCGTGTGGGCAGACCCACTTGCCACAGCCTTCATCGCAAGCAACTCTCTGGTATCACCGAATACAATGCGCGATTTTCACCACCTACAAATCCTGCATGATGAAGATGTTGAAAGCAAACTACATCGCTTTATCCCTCAAATCGAATCCTGGTTGCTAGGAACCCTTCCGCTCCCTAATAAGAACGAGACCAGTCCCCGAGACTCTGGAGTTGTATTTCCCATTGTGACAGACGTCGATGCTCCGTTAGCTCCTATACGAGCATTGATATACCAAGGAGTAAGGAAAGAACAATTTTCAAATATGAGTACATATGCTAATAACCGGTTTAGTTAGCTGAATTCACGCTTTTCCGCACCTATCATGCCACCACAACGCCGTCAAACATGTCTAAAGCCGTCTATACCGTTCTTCGAGTTGAGGGTGAACCGACAATTGGAGGCGTGTCTCTAGGTCTCTCGAAATCAATTTGGATTGATCGGCCCGCTGTGATTGACGCCGGTTTCATTTGCCTGATCAGCAAGCCGACTGAGATCCTTGTTGGGAAAGATGTCGCAGTGTAAGATTGGGCAACACCGATTATTACGTTCTCTCATCTGGTTCCAGGACCAAGCGGACGTCGATCGAAATACGTGGGCGCAGGGTATCCAGCGAGCGAGGCGTCGAAATCGAGCAGTCCATTTTGAGATGACAGATATTCTCGGAATCACAGTTAGTGATGTCCTTACTAGAAGCAGTTGAGAGAGTATAAATGGCATGGAGTGACACACCAGGGGTCAAGATATCCAAAGACGGTATTGCATCTAGCTCAGATTGCATCGTTGCTTGGTTGCTGAAAGCGTCATTATCCACTTTATCTTGCGACCGTGATTCATTTTTTGTCCTCTTATTAGTCAAATAAAGAGACAAGAATACCGTGCGAATGTAAGATTGTAACTCACCTACCCCTAGATCCATAATCTGGCTATCAGAATTTTCTTGTTCACCGTAGTGTTCGGCAACAAATTTTACTGAAAAGACCTTCCAACCCACAGGAAGCTCCGCAGATGAAATTTCCGACTTAATGGCTCTTCGGTAGCATTTAAGGAACTGTTCGTGATCGCTATTTCGTAATGTGAGCCCATAATGAATTTCATCGTTCATACTGCGAAAATGACCATATAATTTATCCGTGCGAGGAAATCCACGGAGACACTCAGGACAAACCAGTCTTATCTTTGACAGCTCTATTATTTTCAGGAGATTGTTGTTCTCTCGCTGAAGAGCCATGATTTTTGTTGTATGAGGGTGGTAGACTAGGATAGTCCGGAGAGGGTGCTTTCTGTCCTTACAAGGCTGGCAATAATAGCTTGCCGAGCCCCGTCCGTACCCACTATCAACATAATAGGGTGTATGGAAAAGTCACGTATAGCCTTGTAAAGTATTTGCTTGCACACGACAAGCTACAGGATTATCGAGTCTTGGCCACATAATGGCGAAAGTGGGGGGTTCTTCAATACGACCTAGACCCTTGACTTAATCCCAAGTTTATGGCTCACCTTTGTTTAAAACGGATGAAGCCTCAGCCTTCTCGCGGGAGTCAACTGAACGGTCAATCTAACCTACCAGTCTGCAAAGCACATTGATAGTTATGATGAAAAGGGACGGCCAATCCTTTCTTGGTAACACCAGATATAATTGGACGCTGTCTCCTCGTGTTAATTGGCTGTATGCGTGGAGATCCTGGATTCGGGGATCTGGAATAACAGTGGGGCTTCAGGAGGGCTTCAGGAGGGTATCCACTGCCCATTAGCAATATCCATTCGAGTCAGGAAATCTATTAGCGTCATCGCTAAATCTGGCGGAGATGCGGTACCATCGATGTTTTCGTCGCGGAACGGGGGCTTCCGGAAGGGATCACCAGGAAAGTGATTATTGACCCGGAAAGTCGGTGGGGGATTTCCCGAGACTTCATTGTTTTTGCTTCTAGTATGGTATATGTTCGAGATAGGCTTGGATTGAGTCTGTGACCAGCCTCGTCTCTAGCTCCTCATCAAATATGGGCTCTGCGTCGACTTATCTGTGAGGTTCCATTTCATGATTGGGTACAGAAAGCTCTGGGCCTGTCTCCAAATCTTTTCCAAGAGGCCTGCATTAGCGCCATGGGCTGGTAGTACATATCACGTAGCCATGTATGAATGACAGTCGATCTTGTGCCGCACCGGTTTCTGGCTCAATCCGTTCAGACTCGCTTTATTTCCGTTGGGCACCTAAGCTGCAGTTCTATCACGGAATCGCTCAAACTCTGCACATGGACCCCGAGAATAATACACAAGACCCTGATGGGGACGAGTAGCTACGTTCCCTGCTTTTTCAGGCGAAGACCGAAACACCGACGTCAATGCCTAAAGAAAATCGCAGTCTTCCTTTGTGGAGATCCAATACGACAGTCACCCCAATAGACCTATTGACCGATGTGGAGATTTTAGACCCTTCATCCACTGATCCATCCTTGTCAACCTCATTCGAGCCAACAATGATAGCGCCGTCGGATGGGAGGCAAAGCCAGTCAGGTTCAGACCAGTGACTTAAGGAGATTATGGAACGGGGCAAGCCCAGCCAGAATCGGAGACAATTATTGAAGGATCCTCACATTGCCGCCTTTGCATTTGGTTTGATGAAATAGTATAAATACACCATACCTAGCCTATTCAACATTCAAAATCGCATCACCTCAATTTTTTCAATCTAAGTCACAGTACCAAAAGTCTATTACTACTGCTTTCACTATGGCAACCTCCAGCTACAAAGTCGCACCTGAGATTCAACAAGAAAATCTTCCTTCCCTCGATATAACACAATGCTTGGTCGCCGGCGGGTTCATTTTCAACAAGCAAGGGGAAATGCTATTGCTTCGACGCGCTCCGAGTGATTCGTTTGGTGGTTTTTGGGATTACCCCGGCGGATCTATTGAGAAGACTGATGCTCGCCTTTTGGATGGTCTGTCTCGTGAGGTGGCAGAGGAGACCGGCCTAATTATTACGGAAGTTTGTGAGTTGGTTGGCACGCAGTCCTGGAAGAAGAACGGCAGGAAGTATATAAAGTACAGTTTTATAATTACAGTCGAGGGAACAGACAGTGTGAAACTGTCCCCAGAACATGATGCTTTTCATTGGATCACGTGGGAGGAATTCCAGCAAAGTATGGACGCAATCGATGAGGGGGGAAGTGCGAAGTATACATTCAAAAAGGGGGAGGAAAGCGAGGTTAAGAAGGCCTGGAAAAAGTATCAGTTGTCCAATGATCGTGTGTCGTCATAGTTCCTGAGAGTACTGTATTCTTACCATGGACAGAATTACTTTTTGTGGGTACGGAATGGTGGCGGCCAATCAGATCGGAGCAAGCCCGCAAGGTCAATCGTGGATTTCGAGGTCTCGTACGAAAACGATTTGCCAGTACCATTGCTATTTATCTTTAAGACAAAGCAACTTCGCGAGCCTTCCCCTCCCAGTAATATGCGTTGAGAGATGGAAGCTAGGTAACGGCGTAAGTTTTCACGATCAGCTGTAAATGCCTGTAGATACTTACCGCTGAATTGACATTGACGATAGCAGTAAGTACAAGCAAGTTATCGATAATATCAGAAGAATAGAGTATATCATTGTCCTCCTTCCATCACCTATCAACATTAGCAAACAATTCCGTAATGTAGGTGCGTTTTAGTACCTTTGGACATGGTCGCGGTACTTTCGCATGTAGCAAAAGACTCGGCTGGGATTGGCTTTAAGCCAGGCTTTGCCTCGATGGTAATAGCAAATGTGTTGGTGACATAAATGTGATTTGTGGATGTAGGTGCCATGGCTAAATTTGATATTGGGCTGCATATACTCTGCTTGCATGAGGAACGAACGTAGTTTTATAGTTGGCAGGAATCAAATCAGACAACGGGCAAACCCATCGCCTCCACCTTTGACACTAAATGGTCTAGATTCTGCGTAGTACGAAAACTAATGACTAAATATTTAGTCTTCCACGGATACTATTTTGCTCCACACAGTGAAAGGTGCATGGCTTACTCCGTTCGTACGCTCGCAGGGGGGTTGCAGTCAATGCCGCGGCCAGGGATAGACAAAGAAAGATAAAATCGTTGAATCGCTATCCTATCCTGCCTAGAATTAATCGCTCAATCGTTCTGCACAGATGGCAATCATACAGAAGAAATCGATTGCTCTTGGAGACACCGGAAGGGCCCCGAAAATGGGTGAAACAGTTTTATTATGGGTCGCTTGGTATATAAATAACGAATTCGATGAACCAATTGAACGGTAAGACTGATATCATACATAGGAAAGCTCGGATGACCGAATGGATTACTAGGTTTTCTTCCACCGACTTCGCGGAATGCACTTTAGGAGATGATAATTTAGGAATAGACCAGCTTGTCCTGCAGACTAAGCTAGGAGAGAGGTCTTGTTGGCTGGTTAATGGGTGCGCCTTCCCAAATATCAAGATATCAAGAAGACTGACTTTGAGCAGCAAGGACGCAGGCAATCGTTGCGTTTATTTCCAGAGACCTGATCTACTGAACCAAACTATGACAGTGTGAGTATGTTGACTATACCAAGTTTGGTCGTATACTGAGGAATTGCAGGAAGCTTTTGGTGAGAGAAATCAAAGAGACAGGCTTGAGAATTTCTAGAACTTCAACCAGCGGCATAGACGCATCAATCAAAAAATAATTTCTCTGTAGGTGCTTTGGTACATCTTTAATGTGTTATAGGCCTGCATAAAGGCGGAAGTTTGCCAGGATAAGGGATATGGAAGAAAGCACAGTGTACGGTTATCAAGGTTCTGGCCAAATATAAAACTCGTTGTTATCCTACATTTATTCACAGTACCAATGCATCTTGTACACTGCCAGACATCATGTCCGACGAACAGCCCCACCAGTATGTCAATCCTGAGTGGTTGCAACTTCCGCGCCGTACATCGAGAGATGAGTGGCCCGATACCCCGCATATGGTCAACGAACCACCAAGCTTCCGGATTCAGGCAGCAACAATGGAATCCACTGGATTTACCATTGTAGAATGTTCCGAAGAGCCGTCTGAAAAGGCGGTGGAAAAGGTCCTAGAAGCTTTCAATCTTGCGTTATCCCGCGGTCTGACAGGCTCAGAAGGACCCACCGTTCACTGCATTGGTGGACAGGAGAGCGAGGAATACTTGCGGACAGGAACGGAGGACAAGGTGAGCATTTAATTCAACAACGTTTTTCATTGGCTAATGAAATATAGTGGATTGAGAAGCTCGCTGAGCGCGAATTTCGGAGGGAATACAGATGGATCCAGGAACAAAGCCCGGTTATCTTGCGCGGTAAGGACGGAGTTATGGAAGGCGATATAAAGACCGCGCATCCATCCAAAAAAGCTATCTCGATCATTCGAGTGGTCAGGGGGGAAATAGATCCATCGCGTGGTCAAATGAAATTGTTCGGCATGTCACATCATGGTCCCTGGCAGGTGGCGCATCGATTGACGAATCGGCATCTCCTTGTGATGAAAGGAATCTTAGAATGGAAGCTCCAGCCCGACGAAGAAACCGTGCTTATCTGGAAAGGATTTTCGGAGCACCCGATGCTGCAGGATGTTCTATCTCCGTCCGCTTATCCTTTCATGATATTCGCTGTACCCCTTAGTCTTGAAGGCGCATTTCCAGAGCCCTGGATGGCAGATGTTGGTACCGATGCATAATCTGCTGCGTATACCAGGTTCCATAAGCGTCTAACACTGGTGAGAAGCGGTGTGCTAGCTCTAGCGTAGCAGCGCATTTCAGCAATAATTTGACCAAGTAATCTTCTTCTTTCCGAGTGAGGTGTGGAAACATAGAGAATACAGGCAATAACATCAACGATATCCCTGTCACACCAACACCCCGTTCAATACGCAATAGTTTTTCTCCCAACGCTAGGAGCTTCCGGACTCGATGAGTTGTCGGTAAATTACGCTCTCGTAAGAATTTCGGGATCGAGCGAACGGAATTAGGTAGCAGTTCGACATTTGCTAAGCCTCCCAGTCCTGTTTTGACCAGCCATTCGTCCTCCTCTAACGCTAGGTGGCGTGCTCCAAGCAATCGCCTCAGCTGGTCTTCCCAAGGTTTCTCACCTCCACAGTGAGGCAGAAGACTAACTAATACCAAGTTGTAGTGTGGCTGTAATGTAAACTTCAAAAGAATCGAACTCCAATCATGCTTGACCAAAAATATGCATAATGCATCAGAGTTGTTCAGTATCGTTTCAAGAAACGTTTCCGCAGACATGGCTAAGTGGTTTGGTTGGGTTGACGGAGGGTATGTGTGATATGTTAAATGTAGTTAGGACAAGATACGTAGTGGGGTTACATCCTGGCTTTTTTATTGGGGCACTGTGCTTACGACTTTGGGTTAATAGTCCGCATCCGGCTTCTTAGTTATGCACTACGCCAATTGTCAAAGCGTAACTGATGGCCCGCTT
>NW_017971457.1:44170-45451 GCF_001907595.1 Talaromyces atroroseus
CCTCCACAATCCACGGGTCAATTGCTTTACTACTAGTTGTTTCACGAATTATCTTCCTGAGTACATGCAACAATCTTATGGTCTCGCGGCTACCAGCAATTTACAGTGTGAAGTCAAATGGATGGCGGTTTATTGCAGGCAAAGTCGGCAAAGGTTTCAGTGTGGCAGATCGCCAACCAGTGGAGAGTTTCTCTTTAAGTAAATGGGATTCATTTTAAATATCGCTGTTTCCACAATGATAGATATAGACGGACGGACTACCTCATATCTTTTTACGTAGCTACTGTACGGCGAAAGCTGGTTGATGACGAAACCCCAGGTGTAGTCATATTTCAGCTAGACGGCGGAGTAGGTGTGCCAACCCAGACTAGCCACTCTGAATCACAGACGCCACTGGGTCTAATTGCCCGGGTTGAAGAGCCGTTACCTACATTTTTGCCCTGGAGGGCGTAGCACTTGATTCGGTCTCCATTCGACGGCTGCTTTGCAAATATTGGTTGAAACCCGCCCCCTTTTCACTTATAAATCTCTCGTGTTGCTTGCCCCTTCCTTTCTTTTCTACCACCTCCAATATGGTATTCTGCTCGCTGCAGCGACCACCTTCAGAAATGATTTCGCGTGAAGGTGCCAAGTACCGCATCCGACGCAAGCTACGGAGCGGTCATTTCGGCGACATCTACCTAGGTAGGCCCATAGACTCTATTATCATGATAATTAGCGAGCTCGCAGCTAATCATCAATAAATTGGCTTAAGGCACCAACAACATTTCGGGCGAAGAAGTTGCCATCAAGCTCGAAAGCGTCAAAGCTGAACACCATCAGCTGGAATATGAAGCCCGTGTCTACAAGTCACTGGCCGGCGGTGTTGGTATCCCTTTCGTACGCTGGTTCGGTACCGAATGTGACTACAATGCCATGGTTATCGACCTTCTCGGCCCTAGTTTGGAGGATCTATTCAACATCTGCAATCGCAAATATTCCCTAAAGACTGTCTTGCTACTCGCCGATCAGCTCATCACTCGTATCGAGTACATTCACGCCAAGTCTTTCATCCACCGTGATATCAAGCCCGACAACGTCCTCATGGGACTTGGAAAACGGGGCAACCAGGTCAACATTRTTGACTTTGGTCTGGCAAAGAGATACCGCGACCCACAGACTCACGTTCACATCCCTTACCGTGAGAACAAAAGCTTCACTGGTACTGCCTGTTATGCTAGTATCAACACTCACTTGGGAGTCGAGCAGTCTCGCCGCGATGACATGGAATCGCTAGGCTAC
>NW_017971457.1:48026-70633 GCF_001907595.1 Talaromyces atroroseus
AAGCAGTGAAAAAGCTCCGCTATGCCGTGACGACGTACCTTGGTCGTCCCCCATTCGCCCCTTATTCATCCGTAATCGTCCGTAATCGTCCCGCTTCATTAAGTGGGGCAACCTGCGTCGAGTCATGTGTTTGTCTTGGCGACTCAGCCGCCTCTAATCCCAACGCGTAGGACGGCAAGCATTTGTCAACATTCAAACGAGAATGTCGCAAGATGAGTTAAAAAAGTTACACCAGCGCCTCAAAGAGGCAGAACGTCGCCTGGAGGAAGAACAACAACAACGGAAGGAAGAGCAGCGGCGACGAGAGGAAGAACAGCGACGACGAGAGGTAGCGGAACAGCAGATCCAGAACACAACCCTACCCGAATTTCTCAACGCGTGCCACGAACATTTATTTCTCAATCTGATTATCCAGGATAAAGACTCGTCAACAAAGGGTGATCCGGCAAATGCAGACCGCAAATTCCGACCAGATAGAATTGAAGAATGGACGAGCTTCCCACAAGAGCAGATGGCCATATGGGACGACCTGATGGACTCGGATTTTGTGACCGAACGCCACTTTACACCGTTGCTGGCAGTGAGGGAATCTGGGAAGGAAATAAGGAAAAGAATGCACGGTTCTGAACTCGACCTTGGGTACTTTCAGCGCCACACTGTGGAATCGCGTGTAGCGTCTGTCATCGAAGAGCTCTATGCCAGCCCGCAACTACGGCGGAGATTTCGCCTCAATGGAGATGTTACCTTTGAAAATCATTCGAATACGCTGACAGATGAATCCAGAATTGTGACAGATATGAGCTCCTTGAGTTTAGAACAGAGCATGCCCCGTCGCTCTGAGCGCTTGGCTGCAAGGCGGTCTACGGATACTTCAAGATCAACTTCGCGGAACAGCCAACCGACAACGCAGCCACGACCTCCTCGGCCTCGAGCGGACCAGTTCTGCGTATATAATCGCGGACCGGAGGAGAAAGAGCCATCTTATATTCTCGAATACAAGGCCCCACACAAGTTCTCTCTTGCCCACATCAAAGCCGGATTGCAGGACATGGTACTGGAAGACGTCCTACGGTACCAGGAAGACGAATCACCGGAAGACATTTGCCGCCGTGTGGTCGCCGCAGTGATCGCACAAGCCGCACATTATATGTACGAAGGTGGACACGAGTACGGCTGCGTCTGCACTGGTGAAGCTTTCATATTTCTTCGAGTACCTGATAACCCTTCTACTGTCCTATATTATCTATCAGTGCCGAAAGAAGACGTGGGCGACACCACTGGTTGGACTGGAGATGAAAATGGGGATAATCGGTTACATCTGACCGCCGTCGGGCAGCTCTTAGCCTTTACCCTGCGAGCTTTGCGAACTTCTCCACGGGATATAAATTGGAGAAACTGGGCGATGAGTCGACTACAGACGTGGGAAATGGTGTATGATGATGTCCTGGAGGAAATCGAGGAGATGGACATTCCCACTTCTGCCTACAAGCCGCCACCAAGCCGAACTCAATATTGCCGCGTGTCTCCCGTAAAGACCAGAGCCAAATCTGCAATGGCCATGTTTTGTCAGCCGTTGCCAGAATCGTCTTTGCTGCACCGTGACGACGACACTGATGATCACTGGGACCCGCAAACACCCAGTCGAAGACCACGTGACTCTCGAATTTCTCCGCCTCAGGCAGGAACCGCAGCATCTCAGGTTTCTAGAAGAACACAGCATTTGACTTCTAAAGGCAAGTCTCGAAAATACTGTTCTCAGCAGTGCCTTCACGGCTTATGCTGGGGAGAGCCGCTCGATCGAGAATGTCCTAATGCGATCGAGCATGGGGTCAACCGACATCAACTAAACGCTAAGACGCTTATCAAGCTATTGGATCAACAGCTTTCCAATGACCCAGATCCTAACGCGGAGCTTGGATGCGAATCTCTTCATATACATGGCACACGCGGGGCTCTTTTTAAGATCACTCTCTGGTCGCATGGATATACTTTTGTTGGGAAAGGCGTACCAGTTGAATTTGTTGAGTGTGCTAAGCGAGAAGAGATGATGTACTCTCGTCTCACAAGCATTCAGGGAAAATATGTACCGGTAGTACTTGGAGGTCTCCATATTCGGCGGCCATTTTCTTATGATGGGATCGCCACGATGGTTCATTTAACTTTGATGAGCTATGCTGGAAGAACGCTGGCCAGCCAAGGCAATCCCGATCGCATTCAGCTTGTGGAACAAGCCGAGCGAGCACTGTGTGCCATTCACAGCTTGGGCGTCCTGCACAGCGACCCTATCCCGGGGAATATGGTCTTGAATGAAGAGGTCATGTTTATTGATTTTGAGCGAGCCAAGTATCAGAATCCACGGCTGCCGCTGGGCTCTATTTCCCCCAATCACAAACGAAAGCGACAAGCCAGCGTTCGGGATAAAAACCCTAGAAAGCGCCGCAACCCTTACGAGTGTGAAATGTCACGTATGAGATCTGTACTACGATATTAAATGTTAAGGTTTGTCATGATACTATTAAGCTGGCCATCATAATACTAGACAGTCCAAAGGGGCTGGCTCGGCGCGGGGCGTGTGCAGTGTCGTCGGGAAGCAAATGATCTAGGGTGAATATATTTTGTTTGCACATTTTGCATAGCCTTGGCACTCAGATTTCTTTTGTGGCTGCTTGTATTAATGTGACGCACAACGCAACGCGCAGGCCACGGCGCTCCCCCTGCCTAGCGGCCTGTAACTTAGCCAGCTCTAACAGGGTAAAGAGTTCTACTACTATCACGTAGATAATTGTTTTCTGTTTAGAAGAAAGGACTGACATATTTGTTGATGGGTGAAATGTTGATTATGGATGCTGAGTTACTTCGCCCGGAGAACCTGAAAGAAGAGTAGGCCCTCTCAAAATATAGATTCTTTTTAACTGTAAGCTCTCTCACAATGTAGATTTTCCGGAAGATAGGCCCTCACTGAGGACCTACATTTAGAATGAACCTACATTTCGAGAGGGCCGTCATGTGCCTGGTTCAACCCAAACAGATCGACAGGTACTACTTTGCATTAGTCCCAGCCACGGGACCCGCCGTTGGAACAGATTGGCGACGTCATCGTTCAGTCTTTGTAACTAAGAAACGAGCCGATACTGGCTTTATTCGGCCCCGGCTATAGACTGAACGTAGCACCCACTCTACCACAAGATATGATTGGACTAGGACAGATGCGATGGTACCCCGTTTTACTAACCAGCTTCCATTATCCATCCTAACTTTCTTCCCTGTTCCTTGATTGGTTGCTGCGTTCTGTACCACGTTTTGAGACAAAATCACTAGGTGTCTTCCGTTCAGGGATGGGATAGTACGAATCCTACTTCTCGGTTAACTCTGAAACCAGGCTGCAAATGGAGTAGTATTGTACCAGATGCGACATTTTTGACAGCCAAAAGCTCGATTTGTCCGCACAGAAGGTCTTGATTCGACCGTCTTGGAAGCGGATGCCAAGAAAAACGTCAGCATCAGTGAGCATGCTTAGTTCGTATGCTTTTTTGAAAAGAGTATTGCCGCGACAATTTCGTTGCTGTCTTTTCTGTTTCCTTTGCAGTGCGTCTTGAGTGACATGCGATTGATGTGTTTGATGTATTTCATCATGACGAACTTCTCCTTTATTATTACTCCCCATGTTCGAAGATGAGTACGTACTGGGTGAGTATACAGATAGTACAGATACAATTCAGATCCTTTATATGATGATACTGGGTAGAAGTAACGCAATTCTGTGGGCGAAAAGCTCTTTCTGGATGGTCAAACCTTGATGTTGAAAAGGCACTTTCCAGCCTTGACTTCATTTATATTGGGGTTTCATCAATCGACTGATCCTTCATTACGGAAATCCGCTGGAAACCCATAAACGCAGGTTAGGATATTTAAAATTCCCAAGGAGGTGAAATCCAGTAAATAGCAACTCAGACGACGTTCTTTAGAATGGAGACTGCATTCACAGGATAGGGCTGAATATTCTTAAGAACGATATGCCAAGTCCTAGGAATCGCCCAGTGAGAATCAATGTGGAAATGATGGTAATGGCGAATATCTTTTCCCCCAAGGTTTGATATGCAATTTCACCTATAGATAATTTCTACTCATAAATTCATCACACTAGGCAAATAATTCATCAAGATGCCCCACTGCTGCGGTGAAATCCACCACAATGAAAAGTAGCATCGTGCATTTAATCGTTGAAATTTTGGGGGTTTCATAACTATCCATTACGATAAGAACTATTAATATGGCTTCTTGAGGGCCTCAAAGTTAAATGGAGTATCTGAGTATTATCATCACAATAGCGAGGCCCCCAAGAACAGGCTAGATATGCAATTTTACCTGTAGATAATTCTTTCACAAATCAAAGCCGTCAAATTATGCAATGAACTCTCCATAGGATACGAGAATTTATCATACAGGACCTTAATTTCGTCAAGGTAATAAAGATAGCCAATACTATAGTGAAAGTATTATTATGAGTACTGTATTTAACTAATGAAATTCATATTATTCCCATGATAAGGACTATTACCATGCCTTTTTATACTAGAGTATTCTGCTAAAACATTTAATGCTTTAGCACATTCATGAGTCACCCTATTAAAAAGGATTGGTGATAAGTCAGATCCTATTAATCGCCTATCAGCTAGCTCTACAAGTGGTGTAAGCGCATATAACCTATATTAATGCAGGGGTAAGCATAACTTAAGATTTCTCCACAGGTTTATGAAGTTCTAGCATTATTTTCTTTTAGTTTTTAGAGGAATTGTCTATGTCTGTCTGCTGGAAAGCAGAAAGCAAAGATGTAAATATCTAGAATCTTGCATACTGCAATTATTTTAGACTAAGAGAAATAATCTTTGTGCCAATGTTATTACTATATTAGATTCTATTCTACGATTTTATATATAGTATTAATCTTGTTTCTGTTCCTTGTTCTTGTTTTGAGAATGCTTAAAGCTAATTTATTAATCTCCTTTATTCTGTAGCAGCTGCTATCAACTATCCTACTTCCTTAATCAAGTTCTCAGTTTCTCGACATCACCCCTTGATTACGGAAATCCGTGAATCGGGAAACGTGTTCCGTATGGCACACCACCGCCACAGTGGCTTGCCACCTTTCCGCGCCGGGCAGGCCACGGAGCTCCCCTGCATAGGGGCGTTGCGTATTAGAATAATAAGAATTATTTACTGTCCAGCATGAATGTACGTCTTCTATTTATGTCTGTTTTGTTAGCGGGGACCATGCGCATCCCAAGGGAAGGGGGTGATGTTTGGCATCTATGGTTGAATCTGTTATGGGATTGGGCGAGTAGCATGGAGTGCTGAACTATTTTCAATCTTGCAGCTGGTAAGCTACAAGTTCTCGGCTGTTATTTCGAACATCGGCCAATCAATGTTGAAAGACACTACAATAATAATCGCCGTCCTGTACGCCGAATCGAGCCTATAACTACGCCCAATGAGCTGTTGACTCACGCTAATGCATGTCTGCCTAGTAACTATCACTCGCAGCTGACTTTGTTGGGCTATTTTTAAATATAGTCATTCCAAAACTACCTTAAATCGTTGGGCTTGGCTATGGCAAATGCGTGTTAGTGGTTGCAAACAACGAGATCATCATTTGTTCCTCCAGTGGGCTTAGGCACTAAGCGGTATGCAGCGTACATCAGCTGCAGGCGGGGTTTATGAAGAGATAACTATCGGCGCACAGGGCCCATGCTGCATTGCTCTTCATTCTCTCTTTTTGTTTGATATCGTTTCATATTGTTGCATAGTATTGTCCTCTAAGTGGAGTCATGAGTCACATGCATGTGATGATTGACACCTCATAAGTCATTTTATTGGTGGATATTCACGGTTTCAGCAAAATTTTAGCCGCACATGCCACTTCGCAACTATTAATACTGCGTCTTCGGCACTGAAAGTTTTTTTTACTTTCATTTTGTTCCATTTTGTTTCATATAGCTGAATGCACCATGACGGCGGTGGATGAGTTCTTCGAGTCACTTTCCAAAACAACAGCGGCACTTGACCGAGATAAGTCATTCCTCAATGCAAAACAGTACAGCAACCTCCTGTCTGCCTTTATCCTCATTCGGCATGGTCACACGAGTGCAGGTGCCTCACGAGCTACATCAAGCAGATATAATCGTGCTCAGCAACATCTCAGAAATGCATTGTCTCTTGGCAACGGTGAATTCCTATTAGTAGCATCAACGAACACTACCTCACAATTAGGCCATCTAAAGCATGATGATCTATTCCCCCGACTTGAAACCTGGTTCAAGGACCATCCAGTGTCAAAGACGCTAGAGTCATTAGCATTGCGCCAGATTGATCTTGTGCAAAAAGATATTGATGCTGGACATCTAGGTATTGGCATAGTGGTTTAATTCTCCAACCAGAGCCTGATTAACCAAACATGCAGGCCCTAAGCGGAAGCAACGGCGAGCACAGAAACCCGTCCGTCAAGAAAAGTCCCGGACTTCACCACAAGATACTTCGGATCTAAGCGACACCCTACTAGCGCGACAGAATCCAGATCTACGATCACCACACAGAGAGCTAGAAAGTCCTCAAAATCCAGGTTCGAATATCTAGATTCCCTAGTATACAGTGAAGGTACTCACATCAATAAGGTATTGAAGGAAATCACGATTTAGCCGCAGTTGATCGAGAGACAATACCATTCCATACATCCCAGCTACAAGGTTTCCTCTCCAAATACCAAGCCGAATTTCCGCAACTGCAAACTCTTTCTGAGCTGCTTCAGCTCAGCAGTCCGAATCTGCATCTAACATATCCATGGTTGGACCTTGCTCCTCCTTTCATTCATATTAATCTCGAGTTGCCAGTTGGAATGAGTGTCAAGTTCGAGTTGTCAATGGAGCTTAGTTTTTTGTTCATCTGGGAAATCTCGAATTCAAGCACGGCGAACTTGGAAGCATCGAATTGATGGCTGGCCCAAAATCAAGCAGTTCCTGCCCTCATCCAAAAGCAAAATTCTAAACCCTTTGTCTGAATTCGGTCCTGTAGGAAGAATGTCCACCTTGCCAGTACCAACTTGAGTGTGAACTGCCCCTTTCCCACCATTCTCGTCTATAAGGATTGCAAAGGCTGTATCGGCATTCACATATCTCCCTGTAAACTGGTTCTCTTCGAGAATGACATCCACATTCTATAAATTATTATCGGTACCGAATCAAATTGTGTAGTTAAAACATACCGAGAGTTTTTTCACCTCTTCCTCAAGTTCTCGGTCATCCACCGATTTTGTTTTTCGAAAATGTGAACCTTCACTCATATTTGCGTAGTGCTCGTAGGTATCCGGTGGTCAAAAGGGCTTCGATTAAAGCGAACCTCTGCAATGGTTAGCAGTGTCAGGAAAGCCTCATATTAGTTCTTACCTATCTCAACGGTCATATTATGTCAGAAAGCAAGAATAAAATTAGAAGAGCTTCTCTTTGAAAAACCTTTCTTATGGATGTTAGCGGGGAAGCGACCGCAGGTCTCAGTTGGGCACGAAGGGAAGAAGCTACCTATCATGTGATTTTCGTTCAAGTTAAGGATGAATACCCGACTGACATGATCGCGCAAAGGTCCATAATGAAACACAAAATTATAAGCATACTAGATTGAAATATGATCTTGCTGTTTTCTATCCAGAATTTTATTTCTTACACCAATCGGTTCTTCAGGTGCGGCTGTTTATCCATATTTGCTTTTGTTAGGTGCATCTAATGCCGGGACCACTTTTTATCATAATGTTACATATTGTTTCATTACGTTTCGCCTTAACGACTGACGTAAGGCTGCCGCCCAAGTTATTCTGATAATAGAGCAACATCTACTATGAAGATAGGCTATCATCGTGAAATAAAATGTCTAGGTTACACCACATTCTCGTAACTTGTACCCGGTAACTTATGCCAATGTCTGCACGACCATAAAATCGTCACTATTATGCTTGCCTGTGACCGTCAGACTCAGCTCATGTAGAATGGGTAAAGAATATTACCTCCATTAGCCACGGCCATGCCGTTTTGGATATGAAGGAAAAGACCATAGCCACAAACATTAGAGGACACAGTATTGCAAACCCAAAAAGGTGCCATAAAAGTTGTTTCCGGAGCCCGGCTTGTCCAGTAAGCCAAAGCCAGAGGATACCGATAATGGCATAATCGATGAACTGAGACAGTAGGTTCGAACGCACTAAATGAGAGTCGATGAAAGGTCCAGCCAAGGACGAAAAACATTTCCAGGAGAATGACATGATGGGATAGAATATACAAAATTTCTGCATCACACTCGGGAGAACGTCCAACAGGGCAACGACCTGAATGAACTGGACCACCAGAAAAAGCACGGAACGTGTGGTACCGAACGCAGGGATACGGACCTCGAGGCACGCCGGGAATGCTACGCAGAGCCCTAGTGGAAGATAATATGCTTCCATAACTTCGTCTATGTTCATTAGTATTCGTACAACATATGTAAAAGAAGTTAGATTCCGTGCCTTTGAGTTCCCAAGTCCTCGGCATTAAGCTGAGAATGGGTACAAGGAGGACAGGAACAAGAAACAATATCGACAATAACAGGTCCTCCAGCATGTATCTGTGGTTCACTAATCGGCGTCGGTAGGTGCAGGATACCCGAAGTACTGCACCGATAACTCTTATAATGGTAAAGCTTGCAGTGAATATAGAAAAAACCATGACATCTTTGCAGTATATAGAAAGAGACATTGTATCGTAGCCAAACAATCAACTTGCATTTGTCCATGACATGCTTGGAACCCTTTTTGAGTACATATAAATATATTTATACAATACGCTCTTCACATCTTGAGAATGATTATCTGTCATGTAACATCAAAATCTTGGGATGCACAGGACTTCGCGGCGATAGTTCCATCTGGTCAGAATTCAAAGTGTTTCGTAATGTTTCATAATGTTCTTTACCAGTAACGTCGAATACCTCTAGAAAGTTCAGAACGTTCATCATAATGTTTCAATTTGTTTCAACTTCCGTGAGTTATCAGATAACGTGTCATATTGTATCACAATGTTTCATTATGTTCAAGTATACCAGAGCATGCTGCATGAGAGCAGGGATTCACCTTGCGTTAGCTTTCGCCACTACTGCTATTAGCGCTACTTGCATGGGCCGTATAATTCATGGAAGAAACTCGATATCCCTATTACGGCACCCTGACATGCA
Source organism: Talaromyces atroroseus (assembly GCF_001907595.1). NCBI lineage: Eukaryota > Fungi > Ascomycota > Eurotiomycetes > Eurotiales > Trichocomaceae > Talaromyces > Talaromyces atroroseus. Next base: position 57,276 of record NW_017971457.1, read on the forward strand.
GATTGGTTGCATTGAATAGTCAACCGAACGATATCTGCATCCGTCTAGACTGTTCGATCAGCGAACTCTGCACCTCGCTGTTGAGGTTGATTTAGTGCGAGCCACGTAGCATCTCGATATTTTGTGAAGCGGCGTATGCGCGTTAAGTCTCCGTCACGGACATAAAAGGACACACATTTCCCACAGTTCCCCCTTCCTCTGTTCATGATCCTCGAGCTGCATCTTGCATAAGATACTCAGTATACCTAGAACTTGTTCTTTCTGATCAACCTTTCAATATGGCTTCCAGCTCTCAGAAACAGAATGCACTATCTTCTCATGCTCAGGTCACCCCCCCTGACAGCCCGAATCATGAATTGCCATTCAAAGACGTGAAAAGGGGCAACTGTCAGCTTCTCCTCAGTGCGATTCACGGAGTTCTGTCTGAGATGAAGGCCGCCGCTTCTCCTGCAGGCTCCCACATACCTCCGAATGGAGACGTATTGGAGCATCTGGAGACCATCATTGAAACGATGGCTACTCCTAGCAATGACGGCTCAGAGCCTGTCACAATCAACCAGCTGATACAAATCCTGGAGGCTGCGATGGAGCAAAGAGAGCAACTACGCTCGGCGGATGGATCAACTGGCGATGGAGACCATCGAGAGGGGACATCAAATGGTAGGAGAATATGTGACATTCCGTGATCTCTATAGTTTCTTAGTTAACCAACAGCAGGAATCCAACCTCTTCCATCATTTACAAGACAAACTCAGCTCCCTGCAAGCCTCGAGCGCCTGTTAGAGCTCTTCTCGCAATTTCTGTCGAGCAAATCCTCTTTGCCCTTCGTTTCGGAGCACCCACGCCCAGCCCTCGCAGTAGATACCTCAGGTGCCTATGTGAACGAAAAGTTTCCAGCTTGGGATGACAGGACAGAAATCGACAACAGTTCAAAAGTACTATATCGGGTCTCAAAGGCAGGATTTGAGTCTGTGCCTATGGAGGCTGTGACGCCGCCAAACAGTCCGCAGATGGTTCCTTCGGGTTACATCACGAAAGAAGAACTGAAGTGGTTATTTACCGAAGCGTTGGGAATCAAAAACGCGCAACCGACCTCAGACGGCAAAGATTCTACTAGTAACAAGGCGGCCGAGGATCAAGACAATATCAAAGTGAGAGTTCGCGCCTCAAAGGTGGAGTACAAGACGGTCAACGAAGTGTATGTCGGAGAAAAGTATATGTTGAACGTTACTAACCGCATATAGGTGGGACTCCGCGAAATATGAATACAAGACCGTTGACTCCACCCCAGTTCCGGACATCGATGAATTAGACGAATACATATTTGTGATTCGTAAACGCAGTCGTGAGTGGTACCCGACTATACGTTGGGTTATGCTGACACCTTGTAGACAAGCAGACCAAAGAGCTCATTGTCTATGTTGATATCAAATCACCGGGATTAAGGGAGATCTTGAAAGAGGTCCTGAAGGACATCAAAACGGCAAACCTCGACGCTGATCGGCCTGCGGTAAGTCACCAAGATTCCAAGCTGGGACCAAGCGCTAATTGAGCCGATAGATCGAACGTGATCTTTTATATCACTTCATGGACGGCTTAAGAGAGTATCAAAAGAAGTCTCACGCCCAAGAAACGATCTCTGATGACGCTATGCTTCACCTAAGCAAGCTCGTGCAGTACCTAGAAGAAACGTACGCATCGGTGATAGAACAGTTGAAGTTGCTCCTAGAGTCTCGAAAAATCACATGGGATGTTTTGTGGGCTTTGCTTAAACCAGGCTCACTAGTCTTTGCGACTTGTCCCTCCACCGGTCTGCCCCGATGCATTCGGTACGATTATAGCGAGAAAAAAACAATCAGAGGCCGTGAGATTTTGGAGATCAACGGACGCTATCTCGATTATGACGGAGAGATTTTTGGTGAATCCACCGAGACTCTGCAGATAGAGTCCTTTCGAGGAATCAAGCGGATTGAGACGTTGCCTGTTTTCCCACTGAAATACCACTCAGACCCAAAGATCTGGTCGCGGCTGGTTCGCAATGGCCGCCGCTTTGTTTCTCTTATCGGGTCCCATCATCGCCAGTACAGTGGAAACATGTTCGTCCCAAACAAAACCAAACTGTTGAAACTTCACGTGAACGGAAGAATTATGGTTGACGCCGCCATTTTCCGCAAGTCGAACCCGAATTATCCGAGGTTAGAGATCAAAAAACCTGACATGGTCGATTTTTTCTTCGAACAGGTGAAACGGGGTGAACCAGAAGGGCGTGTTCGAAGCAAGGACGTCGATTTTCGTGCGATGAAAGAAGAGGATCTCGCGATGTGTAGTCCGACAGTGCTCGGATTTTCCTTGAACGAAAAAATCTGGGGTGAGTACAACTGCGCAAGAAATGATTATCACCACTGACATGTTGTAGGAGAATTCGACGTGGATAGTATCACGGAGATTAGTTTCTCGAATGCCCCTTTTGACATGTTGACGGTTCCTGAAGAGAAGAAAAAAGTCATCAAATCTCTCGCAGAGAGCCGTGTCTGCACCAAGCATGAAGGTGCCACAGTTGATGACGTTATTGTTGGAAAAGGACAAGGGGTCATCATTCTTTTACAGTACGTTCCATGTGTGTGTTTGCCACAGTTTGACTCTAATAAGCACGTGACAGCGGCCCACCGGGTGTTGGCAAGACGCTCACCGCCGAGGCCATCTCTGAACGGCTCCAAAGGCCTCTGTATTCGATCTCGTCCGGAGACTTGAGTATAAGGGCGGAGGAGCTTGAAGCGCAGCTCACCCGTACTTTCCAGGTAGCCAGTGACTGGAAAGCGGTCCTACTCCTCGATGAGGCGGATGTATATCTGCAGAAACGAGATGGTTTCCAGTTAGAACGAAATCGTCTGGTTGCGACCTTTCTCCGTACGCTTGAATACTACGACGGAATCTTTTTCCTCACAACCAATATGCTCGGGGATTTCGATTCGGCCATTCTCGATCGAATTCAACTCAAACTACGGTACGACGATCTGGATCCATCGGCTAGAAAATCAGTTTTCCAGCATTTTCTCGGGAATCTTCAGACAGACATCGAAGAAAAATCCTTGTTACAGTTCTCCGAGGTTCAGCTAAATGGTCGCCAGGTAGGGATGTCATTCGAACTTGGAAAACTCAGTTCTAACATCGTCATAAAACAGATCAAAAATATTGTAAAGATAGCCCATAATGTTGCGTTGAGCGAAAACAAGGAAGTGAGCACAAGTCATCTGCGGCTGGCTCTCACGCAAAGTGGATATAGCATTCCCACTCAAGGTGCCTTGACAACTGATGACAGCTTGTATCAGTGCTGAACATGGAATAAGGCGGGCTCGCTCCCTATCGTGGTATGAAGGAGTATGATGCCATAACCCTGTTCTCAAAGTATAGCAGTGACCGGGTAGATATACAATCAAGCAGGCATATGTTCTTTGATTTAGGCGCTGATATTAAGATGCTGGCTCCTTATTCTGTTCTAGAAGTCTAAGAAACCTTTCTAGTTGCAATCCCTGCTGTTCTATTTGGGCAAGAAGCTTCTCTTCCCGCGCCTTCTGCTCAGCTTTCTGCTGTTCCATTTGAATCCTCTGCTGTTCCAACTGAGCGAGAAGCTTCTCTTCCCGCGCATTCTGCTCAGCTGCTTGCTTCTCTTCCCGAGCCTTCTGTTCTTCTAATTGTTGCTGCAAGGTCTGAATCATGCTGCGTAGCTCTGGCTGTAGCCCCCGATTCTGCGAGGAGGGAGCCCGGGTATATGAAGACCGTTCCTGAGACGTAATTTGTGATTGGGCACTAATGTCAACATCGGCATCGAGCTCGAAAGGGACATCTTGCGGGTCGAGAATGTCTTCGAGGAAGTGCATTAATCGGTCGATATGGATGGGAAGGAAGACACGATCGACTTTCTCCACGAAACGATAACATGTCCATTTGTCCGCCTCTGTCCATAGATTGAATTGCTTCACAGGCCAGCGAAAGTACTTGATTCCATCGTCACCAATCTCAGGATAGTATCCGTAGATCCGAACGACCTCTAATTCGTGTGAAATCGAAAATCCAAGGAGCCGCTGATGCACCTCTTCCAAACGACCGGCCGCTTGCGCGAGACTGACCACGGCCCGAAGAGCAACGCACATACTGTGCATATTCTGCCGATCGGCAAATTCCAAGGCCTGGTTCCCGCATTTGATTTCGGCCGTGAGATATGGGAAGTACATGTCTTCTCGGACGGCATAGAGAGATTTCTCGTCCGGTTTGATCCCAAGCTTTCGTCGCTGGCTCTCCGAAAACGTCGACCACTTCAAGCCTCGCGCATGATCGGGTTGCGGTTTGGGACCGTAGATCGGCTCCGTCTTGAGCCATGGATCATTATAGCCATCGATCACATCTTTTAGGTCCTCTCTTCCTTGAATGCGAAGGTTCTCGGCAGATGGCATGAGAAGTGGATGTAAATCTACCAACAGCCGCGCTTCTGATCGATTCCGTAATGTGTCGTGAAAGCCCTTGATGAACTCGAATAAAGTTTCCCGTGGAGTATCAACTGAGGGATCAAGCAGCCGCTCGCAAAGATCAACGTCGCCAGAGGTCGGACCATTATCCGATGACCGCATGAAGCAGCCCTTGGTTTCGAGGATCGTCACATAATTCGCGGCCTTGTATGCGTATGATTTGGCATCCCGAGACGAGGCACTGGTGCTCGGTGAAACAGACCGGGGCCTTCCGCGATCCGTCGAGATCGATCGTGATCGCGATCTTTTGGAGGCTGGCTGACTCATGACTTCAAAGCCGTCTGATGGAGGAGGGATCCACTGAAAGATTTCGTCTTTGCGATCTCTCGATGGAGGCGTAACGGTAGGGTGTCCACGTTCCGGCGAGTCGACCTAACATTCCGTGAGTCATCGTCATTGGCAAGATATAGCAACTAACCCTGATGCTATTATTGTTCGATAACGGTGAAAGCGGTTGCCGTGTCGTGTGCGTCTGCTGCTGTCTCTTTGACGGGAATAGAAGCGTACTCGAACTGTCTCGGCGTCGCAGCTTCGCTGGCTGCTCCTCCCCGTCGCTGTGAGAATGGTATAGACTAGCAGCTGCGCGTTTCATGGTCAATAGTTTCTCAAGTGAAATGAATCACATGGATTCATTGAAGATGACCCTAAGCGTCACGGACGTCACTAATGTTTCGGGAAGGAAAGAGAGACGGACTTGGGTGGACAGGAGGTTAGGTAGTTAGCGCCCAGGAACATCCAATCATGGCAGCGTACCACGTGACTTGTAACTGGGTTCACAGGCTGCGACTATTTCTGTTAGGGATGTGGGTCCGTGCACACATATGTATGTATATAACAAATGATTATAATAATAATGAAACATTGAAGTGAGTTCCAAGGTATATGTTTAAAATTGTTGTTAATCACTGAGTAACAGTGAGGGCTGCGATAATGTACGGGTTACGATGGTAACCGGGGGCCGACATGGGTCAGGCAACGATAGAGGCTAGGGGACGACATGGGAGAGGTGCGACATGGGAGAGGTACGACATGGGAGAGGTACGACATGGGAATCTTCCCTCAGAGGAACTCCTCCCACAGGGAACTCCTCCCACAGGGGAATTTTACCTCATGGGAGAGGGAAAGGCGCTTTTGCGAAAAGTAGCTTTGTGATTAACCATTTATAATTGGATGCCGCTGAGGCGCTTAACTCTCCTAGCATTTTATTAGGCTAGTGTGGCTTTGCGGGAACCTTAATAGCCATTAGACTAGATAGAAGCACAAGCTAGACCTATATATAACATCTTTCATCACTGCTCTATTTTACTCTTCCCGTTTTGCTGTATTTCCCAAGCCATTTCATTGACTTTGACCAGCCGTACTTTTGGACCACCTCTCTTATTGATAATATAACGCTACAAGCTACCCATGGTATCTGTGGTCATGGCTTCTAGCCCTTTGACACCCCACCGAGCATTGATGTATTACTGACGGCGATCCATGGTTTTACAGGTAAAATTCATGGTTTCTCAATGAGTTGAAAGCCCCTATGCTCTAGTATCCCTCACGGGCGCCAGACCTTTCATTCGTACGGTGGCGACTATCATTCCCCTGCGAAATACTAATCCGCGTGGAACACCATGAGTTTACTATCGCTATTGTCCCCCGCGGGCTTCAAGCCCCTATGAGGTGGTCAAACCATGGCAGCCCCCGCGGGCTTCGCTTGCACAGGGGATGGTAAAACCTATGGGTTGACACGGCTGCTTTATCGCTCGCGGGTTGCTCCCCCCCGCGGGCTTCAATCCCCTGTACACTCTCGTTTCATGAGGGACAGTGCAGCTACAACGGTTTGTCCATTGCATGCGGGCTGACATCTCCTATGGGCTCCGGTGTGCAGTAACATGCCGATTCAGCCAATTGTCATCTATTGGTAACGTCAATCCAGCCTCAAATACCTCTAGCCAGATTCTTATTGCTATTCCAGCAAATTGTAAAACTGGTGCGCGCTTTTGTTCATTGCCATCTCCACTACATACATGTTAAAAGATAGTCAAACCTCAAGTGTCATGTCCGGGTGGGCATAACTCTGCTCTCCCGTCAATATTCAAGTGTCATCTCCTGGGTTCCGGCATAGACTCTGCTCTCCCACATCATATCTGCCCACACTTTCACTGCCTCTGGACTCATGGCGTCCTTATCTTCGGCATCTTCATCCAGCCAGTCACCGAGATCATCCAGGAGATCAAAATCGTCGTCCGTCGTGAGAATGAAAGAGTCTCCTTTCCGGTATGCGAATTGGAAATCTTCTTTAATGAAGCAATACACCGGTCGTTTCCCATTTCCGCCTCGATCTGTGTACCAGAAGCCAACGATCACGCCATCATCGATGAATATAGGAGCCGAACGCAGCTTAATATCCGGATGATCTTCGTCAAAAATAAGATCTGGCTCCAGATAACTCTCTGGCTCTATTGAGGGGAGTGGTGTGTCAGGATTGATGTATCGCATCTCTTTTGCGGCTTGCTGATCTGAACAACTTGGATTCAGCTCGAGTTTGCGTTTCAAGGATGAGAGTCGACAAGACTCGGAACTCAGTTGTTGAGTTGACAATTGATGGGCTTCCATGTTTTTTGAAATACCACAGCACTTGCAGCACTTCTTGATGGATTTGATGGATAGTTCACGAACTTCTCGTGGTGAGTCTCGGTATGATACCTCTGATGTTACTGGGTTTTGATGTTGGGAGATGGGAAAGAAAGCAGACCAAGAGTGCGGATGGAGGCCTTTATAAGTCAGACCACCAACTAGTCTGGCATCCTGGGAGGTTGAAAACCAAACCGTGTCTGCGATACTACCACCAATCATGACTAGACGGAAGCACACGACGAGGCAGACCGGATAGAAGTGGCTTGCTAGCAAGCTCTCAGAGTACACTTGAGCATGGGGGCTGCTCGTTCAAGAATTCGAGGACCACTTGGAAGCAAATTCTGCCTATCCAAGGCACATGCAGGACTGTACATGCCCAATCATTGATGCCGGAATCAGCCACAATGGTATCCAGAACGGTGTCGGGTTGCTCCTGGACTACGAATCCTACATGAAGTGAGCTTTCCAGCAGTGTCTTCCCGAAGAAATCCATCTTAAGAGTCTTCCTCTCGTCCGATGAAACTCCATCATTAGATATACACCATGTGTGTGAGGCATCAACTCTAGCGCCTGAGATGATAGTGATTCAGCTATCCTTCACTCACTGTGAGTATTTTCCGCTTCGAGATAGCTGGCGCCGACTGCGCAACAGAAAGTCACGGTGCTGTTGGCACCGCCATGCATGATACACCCCCATGCTCGATTGGGACAAACCGAAGCTCGACTGGTCAATGGCAAATGCTCTATTTTAGGGTCATACTACGCTGTTATTTAGCATGGCTGGTGGCCTTTCACACCTGATTGGACTCACGAGGCTAGGTTTTGCATGATGGGCTCACTCATCTCCACTCCACTCCTCTTTCATGCACTAGATTGCCATGAAATTACGAGAGTTGGACCGCTCAGCCCCCCTAAAAATGGATCAGACAGGTATAAATAGTGCTGACTTCCCACCACCACTCTGTCCTCTTGAAATTCTTTCTCCAACACCTAACACGTCTATCGAAATGGAGACACAGCAACCACCTACACCAGCCCAGATTGATAACTGGCATACCCTCGGTTTCATATATGCAGTTGAAGAAGGGATTAGGACAGACACTCCCGCAGATATATCACTCGAATCTCCCACCATTCCCTTCGATGAGGACTCACCTCCGGATCAACCACCTAGTGAATTGTTGCCATCCAGTCAAGAGGCTGGACACGCGGCGAGTTCTCCGGCACCAGTCGTTGAAATCAATGCCGATGAGGAGGATGATCCTACACGTTGTCCCAATCACGCGATTTCGGAACCTCTTTTGCGTAAACGGAAAAGAGAAGATGTCGATGGGGTAGACTTTCGGTCTAAACTGGTGAGAAGGTAGTCTTTCCCTGAGTCTCAATCCCGGCTAACAACGATTAACAGAAAAATTTGGTGAAGGAAGTCCTGGAACCATATGAGGCCTTGGAAAAGGAGAAACGTCAATGGGAGAAGGACAAGGAAATGTTACAGGCTCAGATTCAATTTTTACAGCGAAAACTCGACGAGCGCAAGCCGCGCAATATTTTGAAGTGTGCTCTATGCCATCGCACCTTCAACGAGGAGTGGAAGTTCCTGGGATGTGGCCATACTCTGTGTCAGAATTGTGTAGATGACATCAAGTCCAAGCATTCCTTATTCGAGTATCCCTGCCCTTATGCTACGTGTCAGAAGCCGATTTTATCTTGTTTAGACTTCTATCCAAACGTGGTGGATGCATAGTTCTGGCTTAGAACTGTTGAGATGATAACGTTGCTTATTTTTGCCATACATGTATACGAGCCAATCTGTGAAGTTTCTCTGCCCGTTTCCTCCAGCGCCACGATTTATCAATATATGGTTATCTGATCACCGACACCAGCAAATGACTCAATGAAATCGCAGAAGGCTCTTCTGGAAAGTAATCCGATTTTTTCGGTTCTTCTGGGATTGGTAGGGACTGACAGAAGTTGCATGCATTGTCTGGCTGTTCTCCATGGCCCAGCTGATGCTCGATCCACCGTACACTCCTATCTCCCTGCCATTCACGATGGTCCTTATCGTAACTTTCATAGCATCCAAGGTTAAATGTACGGCCGCCATACTTGAACCAATCTGCGATCATTTCCGCGGATGATTTGATGCTTACTTTGCTGTCAAGCGGTGCGGAAATATGGCCATCCATCTGTAAGTGTTCTACCAATACATTTTGATAGAACGTAATCATAAACACGTCACATTCTCGACATTCTTGCAGTACGGACAGAATGGTCATTTGGTCATGGTCATCGGCCTGATGCATGAGTGGCGTAAAACACACCAGTGAGTGGCCTGAGGTCGGTTTGCCAACTCATTCATGCAGCTTACCCCTCATGAAGTTATTTGAAAAACAGCCCGGAGATTTTCGCCCTTGAACTCTTTATCTGCTATTTATCAAGTGCCAGCCGCTCGTCCTCAACTCCGTATCGTTGAGAGAGCTTAAACCCCTCGCGACTTGTAAAACGAAGACAGAAAGTGGAGGTCTGAATATGGCTGACTACAAAAAGTACCTTACTCCGAAAACATTGTATTGAGCTGGTCACTGACTATACAAACTTAGAATTATTCGATCATCACAGTTTATTTTTCTCGTTGGCAACGAGAGAACTCGTTTGTCAATTCATGCCGGTATTGTGCAGGCTATCTCGGATCCTCTCCGTGCCCTCATCGATAATGGTCATATGACGGAGTCCATTACTGGATTTGCGACTCTGGACGACGTTGAAGAGGAAACATTTATAGGATTCTGTGAATACGCGTATACCGGTAAATATGTTACTCCAGAGCTTAGATTAGGCCAAGACCCCGAAATCACGTCAGATTCTGGCTTAGCCAAGAACGATACAAATGGCGTATCAGTGGAAAAAAGTGAAGAACCGGTTATTGAAGATGCAGAGCTAGATCGCACCCATGACCTGGACTGGGGCTTGAGCAGCGCGAGAAAGTCAAAGAAAAAGAAGAAATCAGCTTTTTATTATGAGATCGAGGAAAACCAGCTTGAAGAATCTCCTGGCCAGATTACAATCATTTATCCATATGAACAACTCTGGGAAAGGTTTCGACTCCTTAAATTTGACAGCGGACCAGCATCGTTCTCACCAAATCCCGATATCCTCTTCCACGCTAAGCTATACGTTTTTGCTACTAAGTACCTCATTGAGCCGTTACGTCAGCAGTGCTTAAGATCTATTCACAGAGATCTTAGTAGTTTCTCCCTGAATCGGAACAATCGATCGTTAATTCTTGACCTTCTCGACTTCACATACGCGCACACGGGGCGATTTGAAGTTGGTGGAAGATCCACACTTCGCGATATAGTCATACATTATGTCGCATGCGAAATACGAACGCTAGCTGACGATGAAAAGCTCATAGAGCTTCTTGACTCCAATGCGGAGATTGGTTCAGACCTTGTCATGAAATTAGTCACTTAAACCGATCGAAATAATTGCTACTCAGGCTAGTAGTGATCCACAATCAATGCTTTTATCAGTCACATTGACCGTATAATACGACTAGAATTAAGGTGCGGGAGTATAGCATGAAATTCAAAGGGTGAAACATATCTGTTATTCTGTGAATTGCTACTCTACGCATCCTGCCTTGGGGTGAACTCTGAGCCTTATAACAGAGTCACGAGTGGCAATGTATAGAGTATTCTCGTTGCACATAAGATGCGAAGCTTCACCATTAAGAGATTCCACGTCTATAACACATTCTGAATGGCACTTTCCTTCAAAGCTTTTGACCTCCTCGACTGTCAGCCACTTGATAGTGTAAACTAGGCCATTTGCGGAAGGGTCTACTGATCGCGATGGCCCGTCACATTCGATTTGTACTTCCAGTGACCCTGCAGCATATAGTGGTAAAATGCTCTTCATCCGCTTCGTTAACGAGGTTCCTGGACAGAGGAGGTCAACAGGTAAGACATTTAAATCGGATGAGCCCTTCAAGCTCAAATCATCTGACACCATGATCTCGCAGAACATTCTTTTTCGAATCAGTCTCAAAGATTTGTTAGCAGAACTCTAGACACACCAAAAATATTCCTACCAGATCTGCATCGTCAGAAGAATTTTTCGTTAAAGTATGAGGCAGGATATGGGTGATTTCTAGGTTATCCTGGCTGAGATCATCTGTGAAAGGCCTCTGTCACACTGTGAAGTAGCAAGTATCTGAATAACATAGCCTTAAGGAATCATGACTACATCTTCTAATAGTATCCCTTCGGTCGTTTCAGAGTATGACTCATATGTAGGCAACAGCTAGAAGTATAAAAGTGGCGAATCGCAATGCCATGTCACGTAAGCCCCACTTTTATAATGCACCAGGTTGGAAGAGTCAGAATATCCCACCCATGGGTGTGTGTTATCCTGTAACACCCGGCTGCTATAGCAAATCTAGCTATACCCACTGATTGGCTAGGTAGACCACCATCCCTGCATATCTCAATATCAAACAGCGGTGGCGCAATCTAGACCGAGCTGGTGTTTCGAATTCAGATTGTCTCTCGGAGTCGGTGTTCTGATAGAGAGGTGGGTCTCCGTACAAAGTATAAAGTCAGGCTATCAGCCCCTCCAAAAAGTTCCCTTTTCCTTCAAAAAAACTTCTCAACGATGAAGCTATCTCATTAAGCACTGCGTGACTGGTACATGAATTATTAGGTTGAGATTAGAGGATTTTCTGCGATCTGCGCAGAAGCTTCTCAATCCTCCCTGTGTCACTCAATAAGATGGCTAACATTCCTTTTCTTACCAAAGCTGGGTTATCCTTAAATAAATCGTAAAAAGCCGAGGCGGTTGGAGTATAGAAATTCTTAAACTGGGTAAGCTGCCGGATACACAGGCGCTTGATACACTGACACAAGTCTAGGATTGAAAAACCAATCGGCGACGTCCCTTGTCGAGATTCACGCCGCTACATACTGTTCTCCTCCCTTCAGGCGGCCCTCTACCGACGACGGAGATGACAATGGCGACCCAAGACATTCGAAAAGCCCCATTGATGGCGACGGCGACCTTAGAAAAAGAGAGGCCAATGCCGTGTTGGGGAAAGAGTTCTGCTAAGTTCAATAGTCTTCTCAAATAACCACAGAATCAGCGTTGATGGTCGGATTACAAATGTACCACGTTTACATTTGTATAATGTTTACAAATGTGTGGCCCTCACAAATGTACTACATTTACATTTGTATAGCGTTTACATTTGTGTAGCGTTTACATTTGTATAGCGTTTACATTTGTATAGCGTTTACATTTGTATAATGTTTACAAATGTGTGGCCCTCACAATCGTACCGCGTTTACATTTGTATAGTATTTACAAATGTACAGTCCTCACAAATGTGCAGGTCAATGATCTCCCAAGCTATTCATACTCTATTATGATTGGCCGAGGAGTAGGAGTAGTAGAAAGTCAGCCAATTGGGTAGCTTGATGGCCCGAGTGTGCAGGCATGGCGTAGGCACTAGTTGGATGCGCTCCAGTGCGTAGACACTGATTCAGCGTTACAAATGTACAGCATGGGTGATGAAACTCAGCTTCAATGGCCAGGACAGAAGGCATGGTAGCTGTGGGGAAGTCGGCCTTTTAGGCTCTCGAATGCATGTCTCCGTAATGCTACGGAGACAGCGGCATGTGGGGCTATCCGAGACCTACCCTAAGTTTTCACTCGTGCCAGACCAGGTAGAAATCGAAAATTTTCTTTATAAATTACTGAAATTCTCGGGGGATGCGGTAGACCTGGTCATGCACGTGATCTATGACTCATATCTAGGCAACAGCCATCAAGTGGTCCCACCATTTTCATAGGCCTCGTTTCATAAACAATACCAAACAAATCCCGTTGCCGCCTTTCTATGGAGATGAAAGTGGAGAATCACGGGTCGTCACATATGAGACCCGCTTTTGCAATGCACGGGATTGGGAGAATAACGGTCGACATGCAGGTTGTACTCACAGGATCGGCATCTAGACGCACGTACCTGTAACGACCCTGTTGCCCCACCGTGACGTTAGGTCTACGGATTTAGGGCTGCTCGTGGCAAAAAGCCAGGGATTGATGCTCGCCCTCGCAAGTGGATGCTGATTTCTCCACCAAGGGCGAAGGTTGGTGCGGGGCACCTTGGAGATCTCCAAGGATGCCTCTTCCCCCCCCTCCCCCCCCCCACCA